>NC_084741.1:38538653-38838653 GCF_033978785.1 Entelurus aequoreus | reverse complement strand
CTACTACTGTTGGTAAACAAGCATCGTACAACACAGATTTTGAAAGTAAACATGTGAAGTGAATTATATTTATATAGCGCTTTTCTCTAGTGACTCAAAGCGCTTTACATAGTGAAACCCATTCCCGAAGTTATATTTTTTTAAACCAGTGTGGGTGGCACAGGGAGAAAGTGGGTGAAGTATCCTGCCCAAGGACACAACAGCTGTGACTAGAATGGCAAAAGCGGGAATCGAACCTAGAACCCTCAGGTTGTTGGCACGGCCGCTCTACCAACCGAGCTACGCTGCCCCAATGTGAACACAAAAGTTGCTTGAACTGAATTTGACATCCATCCATTTTCTACCACTTGTCCCTCTCCATATCACAGGGGGTGCTGGAGCCTATCCCAGCTGCATTCGGGCAGAAGGTGGGGTACACACTGGACAAGTCGCCACCTCATCGCAGGGCCAACACGGATAGACAGACAACACTCACACACTTGGGCCAAATGAGTGTTGCCAATCAACATATATCCACAGGTGCATGTCTTTGGAGGTGGGAGGAAGCTGGAGAACATGCAAACTCCACATAGAAAAACCCCGAGCCCGGGGATTGAACCTAGGACCTCCGTTCCACACAATACGAGGGTCCTGGGTACGATCTGACATGTTTAATTTAAAGCGGCAAGAAGCTGTATGTCATATTTTCTTATATACTGTCAACGTGAGACCCAAAACAACGTACTAATCTAATGCAACCCAAATACAATAACCTACATGTCAAACGTGCCTAAAATGTGACAAATAAAAGACATATGGGACGTACATGTAAATACATTTTAGGCTTCAGCTCGCTCCACCAACTACTAGAACATTTAGCAATATATCATCACCGCTGTCCTATACATGCACAAGATGTACTAAAAAAAATGATGCCAGCGGCAGCGCAAATTTAAACATGTAGATATGAATCGTCACGCCGCCAGATGGAGACTGGAACCCACCCTTTGAAAAAGGTCCACTGCTATAACAGCGTGTACAGTGTTGCAAATTACTTTCAGATAGAACATAAATTATATATAGATGATATATAGTCAACAGTATATGAGTAATGAAAAGCAATGTGGCATTTTACTTCGAGTATTTCGCCTCATTTGTTCTCCTGTGGTAGCCAAGTTAGCCACCGCTAGCTTACCGCCATAGAGCAGGGACATATTAAAAAAACGACATAACTGTCAGCCAGCACATCAGCACAGTTGAATGATACATCACTTACCGAGACATTGGTCATATTTGTTGACAGCAAAAACGGCAGAATGCAGAGTCACAGTTATTGCACTCTTTGCTAGCAGATCGCTTCCTGCTCCTGCAGGCCAAAGCAAGCCATCCAAAGATCTTCTTCAGCCGAAAGAAAGCCCCTAGCAGAATGACGAGAAGACTAGCACAGCACGCTTTTTTTGGTCAGACAAAGTGTTTGTCAGGCAATACTAGCATGATACGACTATGTATCGTGTATTAAAACTAGTCGTTGATCGTTGCAATTCTGCGTGCCAGTCTCTATAAAAAAAGTATAAAGCGGCCGTACGGCATAGTTGATCAAACTTTGTCGGATAATCTTCTCCTACCAAACATCTCTTTCACTTGAGTTTTCTCAACATGGCGACGCGTGCAAATCTAATGCTTTTGTTTGACTCACTGATGACAGATCAGATGCGAAAACATTTCCTAAACAAAGTTATTTGATTGGACTTGTCTAATTTATTATTCAATATTACAAAGTTTAACAATATCAACATTACGCTCAGACAAGAAAAGGGTTGAAAGGTGTAGTCATTTGACGGCAAATATACAGTTCGTTTAAGTGACAACATACAATATAAGAATGATGACCGAGAACTGGGTTGTCCAACGTGTGGCACCACGGGCCATTTTCGTCCTGCAGCTGTACTTTTGCTGGCCCGCAGAACATTTCTGAAATAAAAACAAAACAACAGTAACATTGTAAAAAAAATATTGCAAGAAGATTGATGCGTTCATTACATCTCCTCTGGATTACTGTAACGCAGGGGTCACCAACGCGGTGCCCGCGGGCACCAGGTCGCCCGTAAGGACCAGATGAGTCGCCCGCGGGCCTGTTCTAAAAAAAAAAATGTAAACAAAAAAAAAAATTTTTTTTTTTTTTTTTTAAATTAAATCTACATAGAAAAAACACAAGATACACTTTCAATCAGTGCATCAACCCAAACAACCTCCCCCATGCACACTCATCCACACCCACTCACACAAAAGGGGTTATTTCTTTCTGCTACCAATATTCTGGTTCCCACAACATAGACAACACATCTGCAAGGGACACAGTCCCTGAAGCACACATGATTGTATAGGCTGCTGGTCCACTAACATTTTCATTAATTACAATTTTTTATGTAGTTATTTTTATATTGTTTTACTTTCTTTTTTATCCAAGAAAATGTTTTTTATTTATTTATCTTATTTTATTTTATTTAAAAAAAAAAAGGGCCTTATCTTCAACAGACCAGGTTGTCAATGAAATTAGATTTGTTTAAAGGGTTTTTAAAACCAGGCCCAGTCCAGATAATGTCCAAGTCGGACTCAGCAACACACACCTTCATTCATGTACACAGAAAAAAATTAGGGAACACAACAGATTGCATATAATTTATAAACAAAATTACATTTTCAAAATAAGCATTTATGTACAGTCCAGATTATGTCCAGGTCACTCAAATTAGGGAACACAACAACAGATATCATATATTCTATAAACATAATTATACTTTCAAAATAAGCCTTTGAGGACTTCTCATCTTTTTTTTAATGTTTTTTGGCATCATTATCGTTTTCAACCATGTAACTTTCTAAAGTTAGAAAATACTGAATAAATGTTTTAAGATAGTAATACTAAGTGAATATCTGTTTTTGGCCTTAAAAATAAACATTTTACAGAGTACTATAATTAAATTGACTAAATCATGATTGTCAATGAACTCTCCTAAAATAACAGAAACCACATTAAGCTTCATAAAGAAACCAATCCTTAAACACATTTTTTCAACTTCCACCCAAAACAAAGACACAATATGACAATACCAAAACAAATGCAGGGTGGATTCAGGCTCCTGACAACAAAATCGGAAATCATCTGACTCTGTCATATTCCATAATTTTAACATTTTCCTTGTGGGTAAGAAGTTATAAATAATTTTAATTTGAAAATAACGATTTTGCACATCGATAGTGGTTTTATAGATTAGTTTGAATATGGCATCCCATGGCAACGGGCAGTCAAAAAAGTCTTCCCATTTTCCATTTGTGTTGTATGAGGCAGCCTTCAAAGATTTCTTTATTAAATAAAAATTATATATTTTTCTATTTATTTTAGTTCCTTTTTGCCAACTAGAATTTCTTATTAGAGGTTTACAAACTAATAATTTAGTAGTTCCATAATTAATTATTTGTTTCCATCTTTTCCCAATTACTCCAGTTAGTTGATAAAATGAAAAGCTTGAGCAAGCATCACCATACATAGCTCTAAATTCATCATACTTCATAATTTTACCATTCTCATTGATAATATCATTGACAAAAATGATTCCTCTTTCAAACATATTTTTCCAAAAGAAAGGCTTTCCATCTATTACAATATTAGAGTTCATCCATATTAACTGCTGCAAAATATCGTCTCTTTTTTCTGGCACATAAAATTGAAAACACCACTATGAGTGGATGGTTTCCTTTATGAACCCCGCCATGTTTCCCAGCAGACTCTCTGGGAGGGGATCACTTGTAAAAAAGGATACAATTTCTTTTGATACAGTACATGTTTTTTGTCCAACAGGACATTTGTGTACCACTCAATGTTTAAATACATCTTTGGAACAATTGATGCTTTTAAAGACAGACACATAGCTTCAAGGTTGAGAAGTTTCAGGCCCCCATATTCATACTCTTTGTACAAAACCTTTCTTTTAATCTTTTCTGGTTTGCCGTTCCAGACAAAATCGAAGACCCTCCGCTCATAAATCTTAAAAAAGTTTTGTGATGGAGCTGGTAATGACAAAAACAAATAAATAAATTGAGGAATAATTAACGAGTTGGCAATAGACATTTTACCATACAAGATTAGGGATTTCCCTTTCCATAATTGCATAATTTTGTCCAGCTTTCTTAGTTGATTATCATAATTTACTGAGCCTAGATCTTCCAGATTTTCTGCGACAACAACAGCAAGTATGTTAACTGGTCCATCTGTCCACAAAACAAGCACTTTGCATTCCATTCGAAAGGACGTTCCCTTTAGATTTCCGATCCTTAACATTTTACATTTATCATAATTAAGCTTAAGGCCAGATTGCTGTGAAAATATGTCCAAAAGATTAAGAAGGTTCCGCAAACAATGAGGAAAAATCTTATCTTTGTGAATCAGCCTTTTCTGACATGAACTTCATCAAGAACAAACACAGAACACGCCTCACTGATGCACATCTGCAAGACTCACTCAGAGTTGCAGTGTCAAGTTACACACCAGAGTACAACACACTAGTTAACAGCATGCAATGCCAGGCTTCCCACTAACTGACAAAGAAACAGATAACAGATTTGGTGTCCAGTTCAAAGTGTGACATGATTTAAAAATTTGAGAGTTTACTTTTGTATTTTACATGAGTAATTCATGATTTGTTAAAAAATGTTAGTGGCTAGCTAGTTAAAATGGGATATTGTGATTTCACAAGACTGTCTTAGAAGTGACCATTTGAAAATGTTCAATTTGAAAAATGTGCACTTAGAGAAAATATAAAAATAAAGTGTTGCATATTGATATTTATCTGTTTCTATATATATTTATTGTGAGAAATCATTAAGATGATCAGTGTTTCCACAAAGATAAATATCATTAATTATTAATAATAACAGAGTTAAAGGTAAATTGAGCAAATTGGCTACTTCTGGCAATTTATTTAAGTGTGTATCTAACTGGTAGCCCTTCGCATTAATCAGTACCCAAGAAGTAGCCCTTGGTTTCAAAAAGGTTGGTGACCCCTGCTATAACGTATTATTTTCGGGCCTCCCTATGTCTAGTAGGGATGGGCGATACCACACTTTTAGGATTCGATACGATACCGATACCTTTTCTTGCATTTTCATCGATACCGATACCATTAATTTCTTATTGGCAATTTTTGTCAGTCAAAAATATTATTACTATTATTATTTAAGACAAATCACAAGACAAATACGGACCATTTATACCACATGTATTATGGTCAATATATAATAAAAGTAAAATTAAAATAAATAAAATAAATAAGAAAAATAAATTAAATATTATAATAATAATTATATATTATATATAATAATAATTAGATATTAGGGCTTTCCAATTAACTGTCAAATCCGAATCGCAAGAAGCTGCAATTATTTTTTAAAGTTTGTGATATAATTAGCAATGAATGAAATATGAAATAGGCTAATGTTTTCGAAATGTAAGAAATCATGTTACAGATTAAAACCAAAATCACATTCAATCATATATTTCAAGATTTTCTTGGAAAAAAATAAAACTGTAATGCAAAGATGAAGAATCTCCAAATTGTATCTCTTTCTTATCTTGTTTTAAATACTCAAGCAATTTTCAACTAACAGTAAATTCCCCTGTGTGGAAATTATTTGAATTTAGGATAATCATTCAAACAAAAATATTCAGTAAAAAAATAAAATAAACAATGCCTGACACTGGATATGCCTGGCTGCATCGCTGTCGGCTGGCTGTGTGTGTGTTGCACGTTGACGACGCTCATTCGCTGTCTCCTGTGACGTGACTGGGCCAGCTCTATACTCTGCCAGGTACAGGGGTGTCCCAGCACATAGTAAGTTAAGTAAGTCATCAAAAACATCTGAAAGTGATGCTTGCACCCCCCACACGCCGTTTTTTGGTTTATATCGATACTTTTTTCAGAAAAGTGATGACAAATGAGTAGCGTGTGAGTATCGATATATCGATACCACAGGATCGATACGCACATCCCTAATGTCTAGCTTTAAAAGATTACAGCTGGTACAAGATGCGGCTGCTAGACTTTTGACAAAAACAAGAAAGTCTGATCATATCACGCCTATACTGGCTCACCTGCACTGGCTTCTTGTGCACTTAAGATGCGACTTTACGGTTTTACTACTTACGTATTAAATACTAAACGGTCTAGCTCCATCATATCTTGCTGATTGTATTGTACCATATGTCTCAGCAAGAAATCTGTGTTCAAAGAACTCCGGCATATTAGTGATTCCCAAAGCCCAAAAAAAGTCTGTGGGCTACAGAGCGTTTTCTATTCGGGCTCCAGTACTCTGGAATGCCCTACCGGTAACAGTTAGAGATGCTAACTCAGTAGAAGCATTCAAGTACTATCTTAAAACTCATTTGTATACGCTAGTCTTTAAATAGACCCCCCTTTTGGACCAGTTGATCTGCCGTCTCTTTTCTGCTCTGCCCCCCTCTCCTGCGTAGAGAGGTTATTAGGTGACCACAGATGACGCGCCAGCTGTTCAAAGTCGGAACCCGGGGTGGACTACTCATCTGAGCATCAGTTGATGACGTCTCTGCGCTGCTGACTTGTCTCCACTCAAGATGATCCCCTGCTGGCCCCACTATGGACTGGACTCTCACACTATTAACTAGATCAGTGGTTCTTAACCTTGTTGGAGGTACCGAATCCCACCAGTTTCATATGCGCATTCACCGAACCCTTCTCTAGTGAAAAAAAAATAAAAACATTTTTTTCAAATTCAAGACAAAGTTATATGTTTTTGGTAACACTTTAGTATTGGGAACATATTCTAAGTAACAAAGCCTTAATTTAGAGTTATTTGGTTAGGGTCAGAGTTAGAGGGTTAGGGTTATAATAAGGCCATGCCAAATAAGGCATTAATAAGTACTTCATAATGACTAGTTAAGAGACAATATGTTACTAATTTGCATGTTAATAAGCAACTAATTAATGGTGAATATGTTCCCCATACTAAAGTGTTACCATGTTTTCTTACTGGTGCACAAAATGAACCGTGCATGAACATCACCTTGTTCAAAGAACAAAACCAACACAGTGCATAAACTCACAACAAATTACACACCTGCAAATCAGCGTGACTTCTGCTGTTGCCGTATCCGCAATACGCCGATAGGGAAAAGTTTTTATTTACACGATGAGTCGGGTGTGTCTTGACCTCCGCCGAACCCCTGAGCCCGACTCACCGAACCCCTAGGGTTCGATCGAACCCAGGTTAAGAACCACTGAACAAGATCCACTCGACGTCCATTTCACCGGTCGCCCAGGGGGGTCCCCACATCTGCGGTCCCCTCCAAGGTTTCTCATTGTATCCAATTGGGTTGAGTTTTTTCTTGCCCTGATGTGGGATCTGAGATGAGGATGTCGTTGTGGCTTGTGCAACCCTTTGAGACACCCATGATTTAGGGCTATATAAATAAACTTTGATTGATTGATTGAAGACTATGTAATGACAAAAAAGGTAAAATATTGATATTGATATTTAATTACAATATTCTTTGTCATTATAACAGACAAAATTTAGACATTTTTATTCTTTTTTTTTTTTTTACAAAATAAAAACATGAAAAATGGACTGCATCTGTTTTGACTTTTCAATATGTGGCCCCTTGATGTAAAAAGTTCGGACACTCCTTAGAACAACATTAATCAGGCATCCCAGACGCCCACTATTTAGCGGAATTCCACTATTCTTCTGGCTCAGTGATTCTCAAAATAGAGGTACGCCGAAAATTACTTAAATATAAGAATGTTTTGATGCCGATACAGCAGTTTTTGAAGGTATTGGTACCAGAGTGTACTTCTAACTAAATATCCAATACTATACTAATATTTATTTTGTAGAAAACTTCAGGTCTATGACCTAGATAGAGCGCACACATCCCAATAAGTCTGTTAGCATGCTAATGTTGCTACACAGAAATTACTTCTTCTTTACCTCTTTTCCCCAGAAATGGAAGACCATTGCACCAGGCACCAATGACAGACTGTTGCTACCAAAGCATAGATCATGAGTGTGGCAATATTACAAACTCGAGCAGCCAACAAGTCACACAACAACATGCAAACATTGCAATATCTCTGTTTCAAGGGGTGAGACATATCCAGGACATTTCAATACAAGCAACTTAATAAAGCAAATAAAGAAAATATAAACTACTTCCTTATTCTCTTCCTCTGGGTACAATATGCCGAGCCTCGTCTTCCGGTGATAATGCTACTTGATAATAAAACTTAAGATACAAAGAATTGCAGTTTATTTGCGGTAATGAAAGTGGAGCGGCTCCACACTGTATGGATACACATAATTAGCTGGTAGCTGCTTGTCAGCCAGAGGGGATCGGCATTTGTGATCTGTGATAAAATGCAGTAATCGGCAATGGCGATCACATACTTTTTACAAAAATCATACGATACTGATCAGTGGCCAATCAATTGGCACATCCCTACTAGTTTACCCATGTTATGGTTTTGTCTTGTGTTTAGTGGTGTTTGGTTCCTACTTCCCCGCAACCCTGAAAGGGATAAGTGGTAGAAAATGGATGGATGGATGGATGGTTCCTAGTTTGGGTTTTTGTATTCAAAATCCGGAACTTGAAGCGTGGCGATTCAAACACCTTTTTTCTCTAAAGTAAAGCAAACAAGTGAGTGAGATGGTAGATTTGTCTTATGTTTAGTTTTCACAAACAGGCTTTAGGGACACATATTAGATTTATAACAAGTCAGTTTTGTTGAAAGGGTATCTTTAATGCACTACACCTGCTTAATTCGGAAAGTGTTACAGGAATTTTTTTGCAGTGAACTAGTGCTGTAGAAATGACGGTTTGGTGAGTGTCCAAAACAAAGTGAGTGCATCTTAAAAGACAACAATACAAACTATACAGGGACACTAATAATATTTCTATTTGCACTGAAATAGTTCAATATTTGTTCACAATTCATCACTCATATTTCAATATTTTCATTGCCTTGACTAGTTTCAACTGTCTTTGACTCTGCATGAGAGCTCTCTTCCTGGAAAGCATTCTCCAGTACTTTCAGGATGGATTTACAAACTCTATCCTTGAAATCTTGGCCCATGAACACATACAGCAGTGGATTAAGACAACTGTTGATAAAGGCCAGGCTAGTGGCTATGGGGAGCCCAATCGTTATGACATTTTGGAATACTACACTTGAATACCTGTAGCTGACTATCTCCATTAAAACAAGAGTGTGAAAGGGAGCCCAGCAGAAAAAAAAGACAATGATAACTGCGGCAATGATCTTAAAAGTCCGACTTGATTGACTGGCAAGGTTGCGATTCTTTCTAAGACGGTGGATTATGGCAGCATAACAGGAGATGATGGCTGTGAAGGGGATAGCAAAACCCAGAAGGAAGCGGGTCACAGTCAGAGCCTGAAGACGAAGCAGTCGGAGGTCATTCAGATGTGGTGTGAGAAAGTCATCAGAAAAGACAAAATTGTTGAAACAGTTGATAACGTCTTCACTAAAAAACGACGGTCCCGTGTCCCTGAAGACGAAGTACGGAGTGCTCAAAATCAGAGCCAGCACCCAAACCACCACACTGACACGGGACGCCTTCTGGACACTTCGGTGGTTTTGAGCCCAAACGGGCCACACCACGGAGACACATCTGTCGATGCTGATCACCATCAGGATGTAGACGCTGGCAAACATGTTGAGAGCGCTAACTGCACTACTCATCTTGCACATGAACTTGCCGAAGGGCCAGTGGAAATTTAGAGCCGTGTACGTCACGCTCAAAGGAAGGAATGCTGTGAAGAGAAAATCGGCCACGGCGAGGTTGAGGAACCAGACTGTGTTGACCGTTTTCTTCATCTTGAATCCAGTTACCCAGATAACCACGCCGTTGCCCAGCACTCCGAGGACAAAGGCGAATGAGTAAACGATGAGAGACATGGTGTTTAGAGACCGCCTCAACTCAGTGTATGGATCGGTTGTATGATTCCCATAAATGTTGTCATACTCTGAGAAATCTTCCCCTGTTACACCTGTTTCATTGACGCGAGAGATAGGTGTAGACATAATCTCCATTGTCTTGAACCTGCTGGAAAGAAACAAATCAGATGCATTATTTTCTTTTAGTGCAATAGCCTTAAATCATAGCTTATGATGTTGCTGTTCACAGAGTATAAGCAATTACGCAACATTGCTGCAAGTTCCTCTGTCGACAGTATAGATGTTACTTCATCATTTCATTATTTCTGTATGCTAACCAGCAGAGTGACCACAATAATGCTCTAATCACTATAGTTTGTAATGACTTCAAACTGTATTCCTGTCCATCAATAAAGGAGTGCCTCAGGGTCTGGTTGTCAGCACTCTCACACCTGTACTATGATAATACAATTTTATTGGGGACTTTTATCTATCCACTAATACCGCTTTTCCTCATTATGGTTGTGGGTGAGCTGGAGCCTATACCAGCTGGCTTTGGGGAGGGAGGCAATGTACACCCTAGACTGGTCACCAGTCAATCAAAGGACACATATAGACAAAAAATATTCATACTCAGAGTCACACTTATATTGTAAGCGAGTGAATTAATTTAGACAATTCCGGTTCCAAGTCCAGTACCTCGTTTCGATTCAGATTCCCAATGAGTCTCGATTCTCTTAAGAGGCAGGGTCAAAAATGTACTATTGTCACAGGCCTAATTTCAAGCAGTATGTAAATACAGTATAAATCCTTTGAACTTGAATATAAATGTTATTACGGTTTCTTTCCCCAGGAGTACACTTTCACAAAACGTTCACTTTATATTTGAAAACATCATAAAAAAACATTTACACATATCATTTTGTTGATATGTTGGAAATGGAGAAGTTCCGATCAGAGTTTCATGCTGCAGATTCCGATAATGAAATAAAGTAAAGATACCGATTTAATCACTCCATCCATCCATCCATGTTGTACCGTTTGTTAATTTCAATCATATAATGATACTATTCATGGTATCAACATTGTGAATTTATGGATCAATCTGTCTTCCTCTTATGCGTACGTATGCCTGAGAGTGGTTGCTAAAAAACAACAAAACAGCTGAACAGTTGTTGTTATATTATGCTCACTAGACTCCTATTAATCTATCTGTTAATTTCCTGTAAATAACTGCTTATTTTCTGATGTAGCATGCTTCCAATTGCAAATCTTAAAGATAACTAAGCAGTTATATTTTGTGTTATTTCAAGCTAGTTTGGCGGCTAGCTTAGCTTTTAGCATGCATGCTGCTGTTTGCTCTTCCCCTGTGTATAACATGTTGAGCTTCGTCCTCCTGCTTCAGTCAAATTGCAGTTTATTTGCTGAAATGGAGGACTATTGACATGGAGGTGCGGCTCCACACAGTTTATGAAGAACTGGAGATAAACAGTTTACTGCTTAGCCACCTCTTTGAGCATATAAACTTGGAATAGACATTTAAAACAATTGAATGCACGATGCCCTAATTATAGGAAATATAGAGCAGTGTTTTTTAGCCCATAGGGCGGGGCCCATTTTTGGACCACGAGCTGTGGACCATATTGGCTGCAGCGGTACTCAGTTGTAATACACTTTTCCACCACTTGTGGCAGTAAAAGACAATATCAAACAAACAGCAGAAGGTAGGTAAAGTCATAGAGAAGTTGCTTAAAGGCCTACTGAAACCCACTACTACCGACCACACAGTCTGATAGTTTATATATCTATGATGAAATCTTAACATTGCAGCACATGCCAATACGGCCGGGTTAACTCATAAAGTGCAATTTTAAATTTCCCGCTAAACTTCCGGTTGGAAACGTCTATGTATGATGACGTATGCGCGTGACGTCACGACGGCAACGGAAGTATTCGTACCCAATGTGTCACCATACAAACTGCTCTGTTTTCATCGAACAATTCCACAGTATTCTGGACATCTGCGTTGGTGAATCTTTTGCAATTTGTTTAATGGACAATGGAGACTGCAAATAAGAAAGTTGTAGGTGCGATCGGTGTATTAGCGGCGGACTACAGAAACACAATCAGGAGGTTGTGTTGTGTTTGAGCTGGATAGCAGACGCACTACTGTGAGTACAGCTTTGGCTTCCGAACTTTTGATCGCTTGCCCGTACGTGCGTGTCGCTATGTGCATGTCACGTACGTAACTTTGGGGAAATATATGTTTCTTGCCGACTCTGATGGCGGCTGGGGTGTCGTCGAAA
Source organism: Entelurus aequoreus (assembly GCF_033978785.1). Lineage (NCBI taxonomy): Eukaryota > Metazoa > Chordata > Actinopteri > Syngnathiformes > Syngnathidae > Entelurus > Entelurus aequoreus. The sequence continues at coordinate 38,826,382 of NC_084741.1, read as the reverse complement.
GCTACAACGCCCGCCGCCGCCGCCACTCCGTAGTTAGCTTCAATTGTTAAGCTTCGCCAAGCTGGAAATTATTAACCGTGTATTTACATGTTCATGGTTTAATAGTATTGTTGATCTTCTGTCTATCCTTCCAGTCAGGGTTTTTTAAAATGTTGTTTCTATCTGCATTTGAGCCCGATGCTATCACGTTAGCTCCGTAGCTAAAGTGCGTTAACGATGTATTGTCGTGGAGATAAAAGTCACTGTGAATGTCCATTTTGCGTTCTCGACTCTCATTTTCAAGAGGATATAGTATCCAAGGTGGTTTAAAATACAAATCCGTGATCCACAATAAAAAAAGGAGAGTGTGTGGAATCCAATGAGACCCTGTACCTAAGTTACGGTCAGAGCGAAAAAAGATACACCCTGCACTGCCTCTCTAGTCCTTCACTCTAACGTTCCTCATCCACAAATCTTTCATCCTCGCTCAAATTAATGGGGTAATCGTCGCTTTCTCGGTCCGAATCTTTCTCGCTCCATTGTAAACAACGGGGAATTGTGAGGAATCCTTCCTCCTGTGACGTCACGCTACTTCCGGTATAGGCAAGGCTTTTTTTTATCAGCGACCAAAAGTTGCGAACTTTATCGTCGTTGTTCTATACTAAATCCTTTCAGCAAAAATATGGCAATATCGCGAAATGATCAAGTATGACACATAGAATGGATCTGCTATCCCTGTTTGAATAAAAAAAAATCATTTCAGTAGGCTTTAAGCGCGAAGAATATGACTAAAGTAGTGAACTTTAACTTTATTGACAGTTTAGTTAAGAAACGTTTATTATCCATTACTATTTAGTTCAAATGTATTTTTTTTAGCACTGTGTAAATGTATTTAAATTGTATATAAAACATTTTTTTTATGAATTCTTTATTTTGCAGTTTATTTGACTAGTATTTATTTTTGTAATGAGCCTCACCTAAGGCTTAATAATAGTCTGCAATTAACACATGCTTTTATATAATTTGAAATAGTTTATCCTGTAGGTTAGATATAATTATTGAGTATGATTAAAATCAAGAGTAAGATTACTAAGTCAGTGTTAATGTTAGAGTGGGCCCCAGCCCCTTCTGTAGTGGAAAAGTTGGGCCCAGAAGTCAAAAAGGTAAAGAACCCCTGATTTGGAACAGGGGTGTCTGAAGTTTGGCTTAAGGTATATTCTCAAAATAAAATAAATAAATACATTGTAATAAGAAAAAGTTTTTTATACTAATAACTAATAATAATACACTTTTTCACCTTTAACACAGAGTTTTGTCAATAAACATGTATAGAAATATGTCTATGAATGTTCTCATTCATCCAGGTCATTGTCATCTCAGTGCAATCAATTGATCATAACTGGACTGTTTGGTTTGTCTTGGAGTATGTTTCGCCTCTAATCCGAATAGGCTTCATCAGTTCATGCTCATACACTTAGATTGGTCAGATTTAGTCCAATGGTTGGTGCCAAAACCCCAAATGTTTATACTACAGAAAACAAAGAGGGTGTGCCTGGGCAAGGATGATTTCGCTATTGTAGTGAGAAAAACAACCGTTTTGATGCAAACGAGCAATCCTACTTTCCAAAGCCAACAACAGTCCTTAAAGTGTAATTTCTTCTTGTTAGTATTGAGGTATTGTGTGGCATTACTGTTATTCTAAGTCCAGTTATTTGTTGGAGGCTTAATTGCAGTCTTTTAGGAATGTTTGAAAGGACAGTGTTGTATGTGTGAGACAGGTGGTGTCGCAGACCACCTCTTTTGATCAGGCATGGTTTTTCAACCTTGACATAGATGGCTTCACTCACTCCTCTTTCATACCATCCGTCCTCCCTGTCCAGAACTCTGTCTAATCCTAAAAGAATCTGCAATTTAGCCTCCACCTTCTGTGACCAGAATGCCATTTGTGTCATTTGTTTACAACTGAATGGCCACGCGCACCCCATAAGGGACAAGCGGTAGAAAATGGATGGATGGATGGATAAATGGAATGCTTACGGGGGGACTTTGACTTTTTTGGGACTGGTAGTAGTCGATCCACAGCAATCGTTCTGCCACACAATACCTCAATGCTAACGAGGGGAAATTACACTTCAATGACTGCCTTTGGCTTTTACAGTAGCATTGCATAGCATTAATTGGGTATTTAGAAAAGCGCTATATAAATCCCAGGTATTATTATTGCTTGTTTGCATCAAAACAGTTGTTTTTCTCACTACAATAGGGCGGACCATCATTGCCCAGGCACACCCTCCCAGTTTTTTGGTGTATAAATATTTGGGGTTTTGGCACCAGCCGCTAGACTAGATCTGACCAAGCCTGATGACGCCTACTCGGATGGGCGAAACATCTTCCAAGGCAAACCAAACAGTCCAGTTGGGATCGATTGAATGCCCTGAGATATATAGAAATATAATTTAAAAAAAAAACATTTTTACAGAATTAATTAACAAAATGGCCCCTAGATGCTTTGACTTTTCAGTATGGCATCATAAAAAAAGGAGTTTTTAAGGTAAAAAACTGGCAGCTCAGACACCAGAAGTGTACCGTAAAAACAAAAGTGGCACCAGTTTTGGATTTTCAGTAATTTTCTGTTAAACACAGCACATTTTAAATCTACATACAAGTCAACCTAAAAGTCAACCTAAAATTGACATTTTTAGACTGTGGGAGGAAGCAAACTCCACACCAAACTGATCTGACAGAGATTCAAACCCAGATCTCCTGACTGTGGGTCAGTTGTGCTAACAACCGTCCTTACTGAAAATTTCTGTTTTCAAATGTATTTGTGGTGAACAATTAGGTGTAGTCATATAGGCAAGGCGAGGCAATTTTATTTATAGAGCACAATTTGTACACAAGGCAATTCAAAGTGCTTTACAGAAGAAAAAAAAAAGGCAAAAATAAAGATTTAAAATAATAATTTTAAATTAAAATCTGAAAATACAATCATTTTAATCAATTAAATTAAATTAATTAATTAAAATCATTAAAATACAGTAGATATACTGTCTAAGGTGTGCAACTTTCAGGCAAGTCACTGGAACATTGTGTGAAAAAAAAATCTTTAGTCCAATTTAAATCTTACAATTGCCTAACAAGGTTAATTTTTTCTTCACAAAGGTAAAAAAACTGTTAAATACTTTTACCTGCAAAATGATCTTTTTTCCATGTCGTCTCTCCACACTTGTATTTCAATACAACTTTTTGATATCTTTTAAACGTGTACATAGTTTGATGTGACGTTTAATAAGTGTTATCTTCTTAAAAACGACCAAATTTTTTAGATTTGTACTAGTAAACTACAGACGACATGAATTATTTCACACAGACGGAATCTATGTTTCCCTCCTAATAAAATATATAATTCCATCGGTATCAAAAAAACCCCCAAATGCACTGTACCTTTCTTTGAGCTCTCCGGTTGGGTTAGGACATGTCCAAAGAGGAAGTAGCCCCATTTAAATCTATTGCGCTTATTAAGCAACAGTAGTGTGATGACACTACTCACTCGGAGGTGATCAAATCATGATGTGCAGCACATTAAAATGATTGACTTTTTAGTTTTCATATATTGTAATTCTAAAAACAGCTTTTTATTAAATGCATTCACTGATAAGCAAATCAAAAAATATCTTGTACTATGCTTTTATAACAGCTTGTTGTGTTTAATGTTTTACTTTGAAACAGACACTTCCTGCCTATCCTTGTCTTACTCTCTACATATGTTTTCAATTACTCACAAGTCTCCGGTTTTGCCATCATCATTTTTGCATTCCTTATAAACTCCCACCAACCTCTTCACTTTTCTTGTGTCGTCATGTTCCAGAGACTCTTGTGTCCGTCGATTCAATCTTGCAATAAAAGTCAATAAAAATGTGGAAGTTGTATCTATTTCTAAGATGGCATCAGGTGTCATTTTTACAATGTGTGAAATGCACACATTGGTTAGCACTATTAATGTAATATTAGACTCTTGTTGCTTTACATAATGCTCATTTCAGGAGCGTTTTGAATTGTAATGGATCCCAAGTTTATTTCAATAAATGTATTCAACTCTAACCCAAATCGAGCCGACTCTGCAGGGATAGATCAAGGGTCGCCTCCGTTTAGCGGATATGGTTCGCGGTCTCAATCACCTAGGTCCATTGACGACTCTGACAAAGCTTCCTCAGAGTGTCCTGTTATTACTTATTTTGTCGTTTCTGCTAACCTTGTCACAAGCTTCTGATATTTAATGTAAGTATAGTGTAACATCCATCCATCCATCCATCCATTTTCTAACATATTGGAACACAATATTTTAAGACCAGCTTCATCATAACACTGTTCACTTATGGGCCTATTCTCCCATGTGCTTTGAGGAGACCTATGAGGATTTTCGTCATTTCTGACTTAAACATTTTTGAAACAATGTTGGATACTCGTGTTAAAGCATCAAAACATAAGGTTTCTGAATTTTGGTGTGAGCTTTCACACAGTTTTGGTGCCTCTGTTCGCAGGGTTTTGTATTCTGGCTATGTCATGACATCACAGCAAGGTGGACGTACTTATTTGGATATTTGCTTAAGCTCTCAGCCAGAGAGCTAGGAGCCTTCAAAATTAGCATGCGCATAATAACACCGACGTGCGACATGTAGTGACATAAATGCATTTCGTCATAAAGACTCAGAGGCCCTGTCTATCTTAAGCGGCATAGTTCCTTAAACTAATAACTATTTAGCCTAAACCCTGTGTCAGCCATCGTTTAAGGTTCCCCTCTTTGGGAATTTTGTTACACGGGTAAGTGCGCCGTCTTTTTCTTGAATCTCCGGCTCTTAGTTCAGTATGGACTCATTGATTGTTTATAAACTGAGTTCGGAGAGAAAGAGATGTCAGAAACAACGCACCACAGCCAGTTTCATAACAACCAGTTTCCACTCACAGGTAAACAGTAAAAAGATGGAGGCGAATCATCCAGACATGCCCGTGTTTCTCCTGCTTCTACATGTACAAGCGCTTGTAGAAATCACACATGAATACCTTAAGAGAAGGAAACGCTCGATTGCAGCTATTTCGGATACACCACATCTCAGACGGCAACATAGCAATATTGAGCGACAGTTTTGGATAAGGCCTGGAAGAACGGCAGCCTGGTGGAATATGTTTGTCAACGAGTGTGTTGGGCCAGAGGAATGGCAGCCAAAGAGAACTTTCGAATGTCCAGGTCAGCTGTGATTCGACTTCGCAAAATAATTTGTCCATTTGTCAAAGGGGAGACAATGAGAATGCGGGATACCGTGGATGTGAGATAAAAAATGTAGCGTGTACTTTGTATTACTTGGCCGACGAGGGAAGACTTCGGAAAACAGCACATACATTTGTCATGATCCGTGGCCCGGATCATGTTTTGTTTAGTCATGTTCTGTTAGTTTTGGACTCCCTTAGTTCCTGTTTTGTCTACTTCTGAGTTTGTTTTGGTCACCATGGGTACTGATTGGTTTCACCTGCCTCTGGTTAGTGTTTGGCACGTTCACCTGCTGTCGGGCAAAGTAGTTGGGAAAGGGCATGTTCACCACTGTGTTACATGGCCTTTCCTTTTAACAACACTCAGTAAACGTTTGGGAACTGAGGAGACACATTTTTTAAGCTTCTCAGATGGAATTCTTTCCCATTCTTGCTTGATGTACAGCTTAAGTTGTTCAACAGTCCGGGGGTCTCCGCTGTGGTATTTTAGGCTTCATAATGCGCCACACATTTTCAATGGGAGACAGGTCTGGACTACAGGCAGGCCAGTCTAGTACCCGCACTCTTTTACTATGATGTTGACGTTGATGTAACACGTGGCTTGGCATTGTCTTGCTGAAATAAGCAGGGGCGTCCATGGTAACGTTGCTTGGATGGCAACATATGTTGCTCCAAAACCTGTATGTACCTTTCAGCATTAATGGCGCCTTCCCAGATGTGTAAGTTACCCATGTCTTGGGCACTAATACACCCCCATACCATCACAGATGCTGGCTTTTACACTTTGCGCCTATAACAATCCGGATGGTTCTTTTCCCCTTTGGTACGGATGACACAATGTCGAATATTTCCAAAAACAATTTGAAATGTGGACTCATCAGATCACAGAACACTTTTCCACATTGTATCAGTCCATCTTAGATGAGCTCAGGCCCAGCGAAGGCGACGGCGTTTCTGGGTGTTGTTGGTAAACGGTTTTCGCCTTGCATAGGAGAGTTTTAACTTGCACTTACAGATGTAGCGACCAACTGTAGTTACTGACAGTGGGTTTCTGAAGTGTTCCTGAGCCCATGTGGTGATATCCTTTACACACTGATGTCGCTTGTTGATGCAGTACAGCCTGAGGGATCGAAGGTCACGGGCTTAGCTGCTTACGTGCAGTGATTTCTCCAGATTCTCTGAACCCTTTGATGATATTACGGACCGTAGATACAATCATTGGTACTTTAACTTTAACTTAACTTAACTTAAATCAATCATTGGTACTTTAAACTTAACTTAACTTAAATGTAGGCGTTCCCAGTCAAATTGGGGTTTGCACACATTTTCTCCCATCGCCTTAAGTACTTTTGCTCCTACAGGCTTCTGAAGCTGCAATAAGTCTGGCGCCACTGGGAAGGTGATCACACTTGAAACTTGAATCCGCACTAAATCACTATGACAACATACGTACACATGACAAGTACTGCCTGGACTGATAAGGCCTTTTCAAATTTAAAGTGTTATCTTCTACATGGATTTCAGTGACATTCACAAGTTTTAGTAAAACTCCATGTTCCATAATTTCACTCAGCCAAAAAAAGGCATCATGGCAAAGTCCTTTAGATTAGTAATATTCTCGCCTTCATTCACGATTTATGCGCTTGTCTCTCTTTTATGTAGGCTGGGCATGTCCGGCGGCTGGATGGTAGAATTAGAATACGAATAAGAGAAACTTCAAGCGCTCAGGCAGAAACGTGACAATGAGGCCCTTAGCCATTCTTTAACCAGACTGCAATGTGCCAGTCACAATTATAGGTTAAGGGCTTCCTGACATGTTAGAATATCATGTCATGTATTGGTATTAGCCCATACAAGAGACTAAAAATCAGCAAAGATGAACAGAGCCAGACATAGACTAAACAAAATACACAGCCAAACCCAAATGATGCCCGAAAGCGCATGACCCTTTATGAGATTATGGACGGTTTTCAAAAACAATATTTACATGACAGACATAAAATTTCGGGATCCTTGGACGTGGCCAGCACATACTGGAAATATGATCTTCACGAATGGAACAACGCAGTGTACCGCCATCTTGACTTTTGGTGGAATAGCAGCAGACTTCATGATGCATTAGATCATAGGGTATCTAATGACCTGAGAGCCACACAAGACATTTTCAAACTTGTGAAAAACATTCTTAGTCAGCATTTTATGAAACAAGAACCCAAGACCAGACAAGAAATGACACTGAGAAATAACCCAGTGACAGTGTTTCAGGAAACTAATAAAGGCAGGAAAGAACACTTATACACACACTCACCTCCAAAATAAACATACAATAAACATTACAATATTCACACGATATTAATGATTGGAACATTCCGTCAAACGCAACACAAAAATCGTTATTTTGCTCTTAAACAAAATCGACATAATTTAAAGTTTAGGACTTACACTAATATGCATAATCATATATTGCAATCTGTCAATTTAAAAACAACAATGTGATCCAGGGTTTCTTCTAGTTGCCCTTGGCTGGCTGTAATCTGAGAATGAAAAGTAATGCAAAACACCCCCTGCTGGTTAAATGAAGAACACAACAAAATTGCAGCAATTGCACTGCAAACAGTTCACATGAGAGACAAACATTGCATTAATATACTGTACATATAGTGGGTGATGTCAAAGAATGCATTCAGCCAACTTGTATCCGAGGGTATTTTCTACCAGGTTTAGGTATATTATGGAATGTAAATGTTAAAAACAAAACCTAAATTAAAATTATAAAAACATGCAATTTTTTATTATTGTGTACATATTTTGAAATAGAAATCATGTAAATATTCTTATCAGATAAATATGCAACACAATACCACAAATGACCCTTTAAAAATATGTAGTTGTTTGTAACTATACATGGCCTTATTTAGACAAACTGTACTGTATAGCTTTGCATTATTCATAACCAACATTCATATGTTTTCTACCCTGAAGCTTAATTTATCATATTATTTTTGTTTTGGGATAGGCTCCGGTTTACCTGACCCTATTGAAAATAGATGGATGGATGGATATTTGTTCAACCTAAAATGGAAACAAACCAACTTCTGGTAATATATTTTTACTGATGGGAAAAAAAAAAAAAAGTGAATAACATGTACATTTGGTATGCCACTGTGGTCACAAGAGAGAATTTCAAACATTAGCTTCAGATCATGAATCTTTTAACAAACACTTTTACTGTACATACATACTGTATTTATCCTTTACACTTTTTTACATTAGAAATAAGCTTTAATATACAAGTAAAAAAACAAAAATAAAGAAGATCTAATGATCACAGATAAACTAAAAAAGGGATCAATGGATTGAATTAAATGTATCTTGCAGCCTTTCACAAAGGAACATAACTAACATGATGATGCACATATATTAGTCTGTTTACATTAAGCCATGAAATGCCAATAAAAACACCATGTATTTAACAAACTAAAGCATATACATGTACATATAGGAGTCTATATTGGAATCAATACCTATTTTGGGGGTAAGGAATAAAGACATACATTTTTGTATGTGGCACTTTTTCATAATTTATTAACCCTTAACACATTTGGACATTTCATGGTATAAACTACCTTAAAAAATAAGCCTGCTTTTTCACCGAGGTCTTGTCAAATGACAAATGTTGTTTTACAGTAAGTGTTTTTACAAACTATACTACATAATTTTTCCTGGTGTGTAAATAAATATCTATTAAATACTGTGAAATCCAGTAGCGAACACATCCAACTGAACCTTGTTTCTACTGTCAGAAATAAGTTAGCACTGAATCATAATTCCACATGCCAGGTCATTGTCATTGTCTTAAGCGTAGTTAGCAATCATACTGACGGACAATGCTGCACTTCTCTTAGTACAAAAAACACACATTTCAAGATGCATCACAGCTTGGTTACAATATTTTGAACTCTCAGCTTAATCAAATTGTAAAAAAGATATTGACAGCCAATGTAAATATCAGTGACATAACAACTGATAAATTATGATTAAACAATCATATTTCTGAGATGCTGTGCAAAATTAGCATCATAACTTCTGCACTGCAGTTTGCTAACTTCATCTCCAGGTGTGTAAGCGACAGGAAGAAAAACTTTGGAAAAAGTAGAGCTACATGTATGAATCTTTTGGTTCCTCTTTTTTTAGACAGGGGTGGAACAATTTCTTATAGTAATATTGTATAATATAGGTGCGGATTAGTAACAGCTGGAAGATGAGGCTTTTGATTCAGTCACTATGTTTACATGTACACACAATTATGTTTAAGGAATACAAATAATCCAGTTTACATGTTAATCAGCATATTACAAATGTTGGTAATAAAGTATTTATGCCAAAACAAAACCAATTGTGTGTTTTTTTCCCCCATCTTGCCTCAGTGTTACATTTTGTTGCTTTGGCTGTATTGCATGTTTCACGTCTACAAATGCATGTTGACATGGTGCTGAACAAACATGCAAGTTTCAGATCAAATATGGTGGCTAATCAAATTGGGATCCATATGTGCACAGTGAAACATTGATTGGTAGACTCTTTGTCTCTTAGCTGACTAAAGTAATTTGCACCTATGCTTCACTCAAACAATAGAGTTTTCATGTTTTCAGGATACTAGACAATTCTGACAACATTGACACTGACTTCCTAGTTCTGGATCCAAACAATATGTGTACTGGTAAAATTACTCCCAAAATAGACACAGTAGTGATTTTAGGCTTGTTTTTTACGAGTTTCAGTACATTTTGGAATGCCCGCTTTTTGCTCCAAAATGTGGGCGAGCCTGCAACAGCCTACTGACGTCACCTTCAGAAAATTTGGAGACAATTTCATTTTGTGTATTATGTGTTTTGGTAGCATCTTCATTATTTCGGAACATATATCGAAGGAATTATAAAATATGCCCGCCAGCTGTATTGTTGCAGGTTGTATAGAAATACAACTAAAGAAGGGGTCAGCCTGCATACATTTCCAATCGATGGGAAAATGAGGAAAGAATGGTACTCTTGTCAAATTGACTCGCGCAAAATAGGACGGACTAAGCAATAGGAGTGTAATTCACAGCAACGATTATAACGCTATGAAATGATTTTAAAAGACTCAAATCAGGAATACCCTTGAGGGGTAAAAGACTGAGTTAGAACCTGAGTCAAAACTTAATCAAAACTTAAACAAGACCTGACCCGGCGATCAAAAACAAAATGAAAAAAAGTTAAGCCGCTAGTATTCTATTCTGCGTCCTCTTCTACTGAAGTTTTCCTTAAGATGCTTGACGAGCATGAGGAAACAGGCTACGGTGTCTATGGAAAAGCAGAGAAGTATGTAAATGGTGATTTCTTTTTTGCACATAATGTTAACCACATCAGTTTTGAAAACATGCAATTAAGAGATCAAAACAATAGTTTTACACATCTTTATCCACACTGTCTATGCGGTAAAATGGGCTCCAGTTCTGTAGATGATGTCACACCAAGAGGGTGCGACATAACAAGTCTGGCAATGAAAAGGGAGAATTCCAAGTGCAGTTAGTTGTCTACCCATTACTCAAAAACGAATTGATATTATGGGAAATGATGGCCAGATTAATTTACAGGAACAAATATATTGAGAACTAATTAGTGAAATGTTGGCCATTTTGAAGGATATCTATCATATAAAATGTAAAACTCTACCACCGGACCCAGACAAATCCCAAAATCCTTTGCGACTTGCACAGTGAGCATGTGCAATACTGGTAATATGACCAATTTATGTGTTTCAAATTAATGCAGACATGTGCCAGGGTCCAAACTGTTTTTTACTCATCGTAAAATGACCTTACATCTGAAAGAGTGTTTACATGTATTCCAGTTAATACAGGAATATTGTGTGCATGTAAACGTAGTCATGGAAACAGAACAGAATACAATGTTTATTTTGTCATATACAATTTCACTGGCTATGTACAATTGGAGTCTTTAGCATGAGCATGGACAGCTTTACACCTCGGCTTCAGAGACTGACTTTTCTTTGCTTCGACTGGTGACCATTGAGTTTGTGTAAGTGTACGAGCGGGACATCTCTTCCTGGAAGGCAGTTTCAAGTACTTTAAGGATGGATTTACGCACTTTGTCCTTAAAATCTTGACCCATGAACACGTAGAGCAGTGGATTGAGGCAGCTGTTGAGAAAAGCCAGGCTGGTTGCTATGGGGACCCCGATAGTGATGACGTGGTCGAGTATGTCGCTCTCATAGACAGACATGTGATTCACCAGCTCAATCAGAGCCAGGATATGATAGGGAGCCCAACATAAGAAAAAAGTGGCGATAACGGCGGCGATGATCTTAAAGGGGCGACTTGATTGGCTGGCGAGGGTTCGATTCCTGCGGAGACGATGGATTATCACAGCGTAGCAGGAGACGATGATGGTGAATGGGACAACAAAACCCAGAAAGAAGCGGGTCATGGTCATGGCCTGATGGCGGAAGAACCGCAGCTGGGTCACGTGAGGTGTCACGTAGTCGTCCGAGAATGCAAAGTTGTTGAAGCAGTTGATGATTTCTTCATTGTTATACGAGGGTCCCGTGTCCCTGAAGATGAAGTATGGAGTGCTTAGAATCAGAGCCAGCATCCAAACGGCAAGACTCACACAGGACGCCTTCTGGACACTTCTGTAGTTTTGAGCCCAAACGGGCCACACCACCGACACGCACCTGTCGATGCTGATCACCATCAGGATGTAGACGCTGGCGAACATGTTGAGGAAGCTGATGGTACTGTTTAGCTTGCACATGAACTTGCCGAAAGGCCAGTGGAAATCCATAGCCGTGTACGTCACGCTCAAAGGAAGGAACGCCGTGAAGAGGAAGTCAGCCACGGCGAGGTTGAGGAACCAGACCGTGTTGACCGTCTTCTTCATCTTGAATCCTGTCACCCAGATAACCACGCCGTTGCCCAGCACGCCGAGGACAAAAGCCAGGCAGTAAACGATGAGAGACATGATGTTGAGGGACTGCCTCAGCTCGACGTGGTCGTCCTTGTAGTCATACTCGTCCTCGTCCTCGTACAACGTGCCGTTCGCAAAGGTGGGCTCTGAACTGTTAATGTTGTAGAAAGGCGTCACGCTCATTAGCTCCATCATTGTCCTGAGACCTGCACCAACAACAAATATATTACTTATTTTAAAATGGTGATGGCCGATACCCCAAATCTTCTTAACAATGCAATATCCAGTAAACCAGAGCTTGTCATCCCTGATATAAATCTATTACCTTATAAATAGGGATGATCCAATTAAGGATTTATGCTATCTCCATAAGTGAGATCGGCTGATACCACTACTGTTACCAATCACATGTATTATGTAACTTTTTCAATGTATTATTCAGTTAAGTGCGATTCACAGTCTAACAATATCCACACACTATTTTAACTAGTTCCTTATTCTCCTTTATTACATACAATTGTTTGAGCAAAACAAAGTCAATAGTCTACAATAACTAAATAAAATAAACAATTATTATCTATTACTCGTTGAAATACGTTTTGCTACCAAAGTCCTCCTGTGTCCAAAGGCTTACTCTCTGAATGTGTACACATGAACAAAAACAATAAAAAAATGATTTCAAGAAAATAAAAATAAAAATCTAATCATTTTAGTATCATTAATATACTGACATTACCCTTAAAGTCGACACCACCAATTAATGGATCAAGCTGCCCTCCTCCTACAGTACATGTCGTGTACTGACTGTGACAATGCTGACGCACCAACAATTGTTGGTATATTATCCTCTATGTTGACTCTTATTAATCTATTTGTTCATTTCCTATTGATAGCTGCTCACTTTTTACTGTAACATAATTCCATCTACACTTCTTCAACTTCACTAAGCACTTTTTTCCCGTGTTGTTTCTAGCTAGTTTAAGTTAAAAGTTAAAGTACCACTGATAGTCACACACACTAGGTGTGGTGAAATTACCCTCTACATTTGACCCATCCCTTTGTTCCACACCCTGGGAGGTGAGGGGAGCAGTGAGCAACAGCGGTGGCTGCGCTCGGAAAATCATTTTGGTGGAGTTATGTACTTAACAAAAAAGGTGAAATAACTGAAAACATGTTTTATATTCTATCCATCCATTTTCTACCGCTTATTCCCTTCGGGGTCGCGGGGGGAACTGGAGCCTATCTCAGCTTCTAGTTTCTTCAAAATAGCCACCCTTTGCTCTGATTACTGCTTTGCACACTCTTGGCATTCTCTCGATGAGCTTCAAGCGCACCTGTGAAGTGAAAACCATTTCAGGTTACTACCTCTTGAAGCTCATCGAGCGAATGCCAAAAGTGTGCGAAAAAGTAATCAGAGCAAAGGGTGGCTATTTTGAAGAAATCAGAATATAAAACATGTTATCAGTTATTTCAGCTTTTTTTGTTAAGTACATAACTTCACATGTGTTCATTCATAATTGTGATGCCTTCAGTGACAATCTACAATGTAAATAGTCATGAAAATAAAGAAAACACATGGAAAAAGAAGGTGTGTCCAAACTTTTGGCCTGTACTGTATATAGTATCCAGTAACAAACGTGTCCACATCATTAAATTTTCTGCATCATGAGCTCAACTTCATGAATTATTGTGGCCACATGGTGTCACCAAAACACAATTATCACTCCACTTTGACTTAAGGACAATATACGTCCATTCCAGACAGTGAAGAATAAATAGTTTACCTACTATTGTTCTCTGTTTGACCAATTGCATTTGATAAAACCTTTTCTAACATTCTAAACTACAAAATAATATACGTATGTGTGATTCCAGCTTGATATTGTATCGGATCAATATCGGTCTTGGCCAATACTCAAGGCTCCAATATCGGTATCATATCGGAAGTGAAAAAGATGCATTGGGACACCCCTATCTTAAATTAGAGAGATGGAACAAAACGTATATTTCCTGCCAACGTGATTATCAAGACGCCATATTTAAACAGTGTTAATTATCAACACAGTATAGCTGGAATCAAGTCATTTCATGTGATTAATTCCAACTTCACATCTCCCACAAAGTAGCAATATATGAGAATAATATATGAGAATCGATAACAGCAAAGCCTTGCTACCAGAGTATTGATATTTTGATATTGATATATGAAGGTAACAATGTTGTAATTTTATGAGAAATTAAGGTTTTTACTCTAAAGCTATGGAGGTTGTTTTCAAGTTACACTTAAGTATCATTGTCTAAATTTTCCATAATCCCATCTACAGACACAAGTGTTGCTAGTAGTTGTGCAGTAAATTATTAAAGACTGCTGATGCTGTGTTTAGGCCGGGTCACGTGGGAATTTTTACATTTACTCAGTAAAACTTTTCTTACTGAACAGTAATCTGACCGTTTATTCATAAAATAACTGCTTCATTCCATTATTGTTTTCCTTTAAAAATGTAACTAACCTTCCTAAGTAATCAATAAACATAAACCGGACGTATAGTGTAGAGTAAAATTGCATTTCTTCTTACCCCTTTTCAGATACAAAAATGGACAGATACTTTGTTATATTTCACAATGTTTTCCGTATTACTTTATGTCTCTCCCACAAAATATGCAGATCTAGCTGTTTTTCTTTCTATGCACATGCTCAAAATATACTTCAACAAAAATGCTCAAATGGAGTTGATTAATCTATGTGCACTTTCTTATATCCAATGGTAAATTGTGTTAACAGGACTGTACATAGAAGAGTTAATGCAATGTCCTGTCAAAGGTCCTTTTAACATCCTACTTGTACACAAATAATAATTCTAACTTCTAACCTAATCGGTATATTTTAATGAACGTTTGACTACGCATTGGCTATGTCACAAACAATTTGAATTTTAATTGGCCTATTATCATTTGATGTCACTTTACTTGCATTTTGTTTGTTCTTAGCATCTGTCTTGTACCAATTTTGTAGCCTTGTTTTTTTGTTTTTTTTTGTTTTACTGTGGAAAGTGCTACATAAATAAAGTTTATTTCCAAAACGTAAAAAAGGCATGCATTAAAATACAGATTGGCATGTATCGTAACATTTTTTTCCTCAGTTAAACTTAACACAGAATTAATTGAAGCACAAAACTCAGTAGCCTAATTAATGCTTCGCAATTATTACACTAATTGCAAGTTTCAAATGCATCAAAAAGTACAATAATTTCTGATGTAGATGTGTCCAGCAAAGAAAAGACACAGTACCTTTGTCCGGTGGCGATGTGCAGCTCTGACCAAACTGACTTGACTGATCCGCGGAAGCCGCACACCCCAGTCGCTCTCGCAGCATGACGTCATTGGCCACATTGAGGCGGTACCACAAGCACCTCTTAGCCCCGCCCATCCTCCCTCCTCCACATGACAATCAAACTTTCTTGCACTCCTCATCTTGTTGTTGAATACTTTCTGACTTTAAGTAAACACAAGTTTGTCCTTCTTTGTTTTTGATGAACGATAACACACACCCACGCACAGGCACGCATAAAGTAAAGGAATTAAGCCTTGCCACAACATGTCTGACTTTATAGGATGCATAACACTCTTTTTTTGTCCTGGGGAAAGTCCACAAGTGAAAAACAGAAGAGGAATCAAACAAAAATGAATCATCAATTGCGGTTTGTGGAGAAAACAACCTGTGCTATAAAGAGAGGATCTGCGTCTTTTCGCCTCCATCAATCACAATGTGTTGTTCCCAGCGTGGGCCGAGCTACTTGTTGCATGAGGTTATGTCTAATTGCTAAGAGTGTTGACTTTGAAACGACATCTGGCCATGTAGGTGACATGCTTGCAATGTACCCTACCTCTGCGAGCAGGGAGAAAAGTCACAGTCGCAGCATCTGTCAATAATTAGGCTGCTCCCGACTCTCCCCTTTGCAGCTGTCCACTCCACTTTGACCACTGCTGCTGGAAGGCAAAACAGACCGAGAGGGACAAATTATGACTTACACACACGTCCCTGGTTTTAGTAGAGATAGTCAGTGAACTGTGTATAGCTCCGACCTTTCATAAAGCACATTAATGGATGGGTGATGGATGGATGGACAAAATGACTTTTTACAACATTTGTTCTCTGTCTCTGTTTTGTATGAACGGCAAAGACACAGAATTAAGTCCCCATAGGACCCAAAGCAGATGACCGAAATTTCACTTTGTTCTATGTATGAGTTTTTTGCACATGAAAATGAATCTGGCTGTCATTTTCCTTAATATCAATTTGTTTTTGAGTAATGGGTCGATAACTAACCGTTCTTGGAACACCCCCTTTCCATCGCCAGACTGGATTACGTTATTTTAATCACTAAATTAAAAGTTTTTGTCACCCTGGTCCATGATCATTTCAAAACTAATATGGTTAACATTATGACAAAAAATAAATATAAATTATAATAATATATACCGGTAGACACAATATTCAGTGCCTGCCTGTCATTAGGCTTTTAAAGGCCTACTGAAACCCAGTACTACCAACCACGCAGTCTGATAGTTTATATATCAATGATGAAATCTTAACATTGCAACACATGCCAATACGGCCGGGTTAACTTATAAAGTGCAATTTTAAATTTCCCGCCACACTTCCGGTTGAAAACGTTTATGTATGATGACGTATGCGTGTGACGTCAATGATTGGTACAGAAGTATTCGGACCCATTGAATCCAATACAAAACGCTCTGTTTTCATCCCAAAATTCCACAGTATTCTGGACATCTGTGTTGGTGAATCTTTTGCAATTTGTTTAATGAACAATGGAGACTGCAAAGAAGAAAGCTGTAGGTGCGATCGGTGTATTAGCGGCGGACTACAGCAACACAACCAGGAGGACTTTGAGTTGGATAGCAGACGCGCTACCGTGAGTACAGCTTTGGCTTCCAAACATTTGATCGCTTGCCCGTACGTGCGTGTCACTATGTGCCGCTATGTGCATGTCACGTACGTAACTTTGGGGAAATATATATTTCTTGCCGACTCTGATGGCGGCCGGGGTGTTGTCGAAAGCTACAACGCCCGCCGCCGCCGCCGTCCCGTAGCTAAGTTAACTTCAATGGCGTCGTTAGCAACAGCATTGTTAAGCTTCGCCAAGCTGGAAATTATTAACCGTGTATTTACATGTCCATGGTTTAATAGTATTGTTGATCTTCTGTCTATCCTTCCAGTCAGGGGTTTATTTATATTGTTTCTATCTGCGTTTGAGCCCGATGCTATCACGTTAGCTCAGTAGCTAAAGAGCTTCGCCGATGTATTGTCGTGGAGATAAAAGTCACTGTGAATGTCCATTTCGCGTTCTCGACTCTCATTTTCAAGAGGATATAGTATCCGAGGTGGTTTAAAATACAAATCCGTGATCCACAATAGAAAAAGGAGAAAGTGTGGAATCCAATGAACCCTTGTACCTAAGTTACAGTCAGAGCGAAAAAAGATACGTCCTGCACTGCACTGAAGTCCTTCACTCTCACTTTCCTCATCCACAAATCATTCATCCTGGCTCAAATTAAGGAAGTAATCGTCGCTTTCTCGGTCCGAATCGCTCTGGCTGCATTGTAAACAATGGGGAAATGTGAGGAGCCCTTCAGCCTGTGACATCACGCTACTTCCGGTACAGGCAAGGCTTTTTTTAATCAGCGACCAAAAGTTGCGAACTTTATCGTCGATGTTCTCTACTAAATCCTTTCAGCAAAAATATGGCAATATCGTGAAATGATCAAGTATGACACACAGAATGGATCTGCTATCCCCGTTTAAATAAAACAATTTAATTTCAGTAGGCCTTTAATGGATGGGTGTTGATGGATGGATGGACAAAATGACTTTTTGCAACATTTGTTCTCTGTCTCTGTTTTGTATGAATGGCAATGACACAGAATGAAGTCCCCATAGGACCCAAAGCAGATGACCGAAATTTCACTTTGTTCTATGTATGAGTTTTTTGCACATGAAAATGAATCTGGCTGTCATTTCCCTTAATATCAATTCGTTTTTGAGTAATGGGTCGATAACTAACCGTTCTTGGAACGCCCCCTTTCCATCGCCAGACTGGATTACGTTATTTTAATCACAAAATTAAATGTTTTTGTCACCCTGGTCCATGATCATTTCAAAACTACTATGGTTAACATTATGACAAAAAATAAATATAAATTATAATAATATATAGACACAATATTCAGTGCCTGCCTGTCATTAGGCCTTTAATGACAATTGTAATGCTTTTTCTTGCAAAACCCCTGAGTGTTCCCACCCTATGTGAAGTATTTCAGCATTTTCTGAAGCACAACTGGATAAACATCAGTAAAAGAGGACGCAAAGTAGAATCGCAGCGGCTTACCTTCTTTTCCTCTTCTTTTTGAGCGCCGATATCCACGGCGTAGCTTGTGTCCCCTGCTGCGAGCATGAAGTGTACACTTCTGTGTTGAATACTATAAAACTTCTTAATGTAGCCATGGGTGTGTCTGCTCCACACCAAATATCAGTGAAACCACTGCATCCATGGAGGCAAACAAAACACTGGTGTCTGCTTTATAAAAAGCTGCTTGTAGCTTTCTTATTATTCATTCCAGCTCAGTGACATTTTCAACAGCTGTTTAAAGGCCTACTGAAATTAATTTTTTTTATTCAAACGGGGATAGCAGATCCATTCTATAGATAGATAGATAGTGTGTCATACTTGAACATTTCGCGATATTGACATATTTTTGCTGAAAGGATTTAGTAGAGAACATCGACGATAAAGTTCGCAACTTTTGGTCGCTGATAAAAAAAAGCCTTGCCTGTACCGGAAGTAGCGTAACGTCGCAGGTTGAAGGGCTCCTCACATTTCCCCATTGTTTACACCAGCAGCGTGAGCGATTCGGACCGAGAAAGCGACGATTACCCCATTAATTTGAGCAAGGATGAAAGATTTGTGGATGAGGATCGTGAGAGTGAAGGACTAGAGTGCAGTGCAGGACGTATCTTTTTTCGCTCTGACCGTAACTTAGGTAAAAGGGCTCATTGGATTCCACACTTTCTCCTTTTTCTATTTTCTATTCAACCATCGACGTCACGCGCAAACGTCATCATACATAGACGTTGTCAACCGGAAGTGTGGCGGGAAATTTAATATTGCACTTTATAAGTTAACCCGGCCGTATTGGCATGTGTTGCAATGTTAAGATTTCATCATTGATATATAAACTATCAGACTGCGTGGTTAGTAGTAGTGGGTTTCAGTAGGCCTTTAACTCAGTGTATGTAAAGTGTAAGAATGTTATTATTCTTAATTGACTTGCAATACTATGTAGCATACTCACACAGATTAATAAGCACACACACAGATGGGGGTCTAAAGGGGTCCTGTTATGCAAAACTAACTTTTCTTACATGAAGGTACCTGTTTTTGTGTATTTGGGATGCCCATAAGTCCCACGGATTTGAAATCAAACCATTGAGGCATGGCGCAGATATTTATAAAACAATCCTACCTTCTTCAAAACATGCTCCAAACGTTCCGTTTGGAATTTGAGACTTGAGTGACGCATTTTTCCTCAGTTATGTCAGCGGATATCTCCATATATGGTAGAGGTTTACCCAAAGAGCTTTGCTGGAGGCTGGAGCCCACCTTTTATTCAGTTGTAGTCCAAAGTTGTAATCAATAAGTTCTTTATTTTTCTCTATCCTCTTGTGGGGCAGACTATTTCGCACATGAACGTGTATGCTAAATTCCTCAGCTGTTGCTATTTCTAATAAAATGTAGCGTTTAGTTCTAACTTATATCTGTCAGCAGACTTCATATGGAAGTGCTAAAAACTACAACATGGCTGACGGGGTGGAGACACAGTCGAAGGGGGCTTGGCCTGTAGAAGGGCTTCAACAAGTAAATAAGACCGCTCACAAAACACCGCATCCTGAAGAGAAAATCAGAAAGAGCTTGAAGATGGTCTGTAAAACAAAATCTATGCAAAATTTTGACCAAAACACCACTATTACATGTTATGTAAACCACAAGAAAATATTTTAAATGTAGAAAAAAAATCATAATATGACCCCTTTATAGTGATGAATTTGTCAGGACATGCTCCAATAATTCTGGGTCAAATCTTTTATTTTGCATACTCACATTTGAACAAAATGTCACATGAGCACTGATAAATAGATAAGTAACCATCCACATAACTTGAGCCGAGTCGAATGTTTCAATCCTTCAGTTTGAATATAAGCTTCACTTCTGTTCACTTGTGATCACTATGAGTTTGCATATCTATTTGATTCTAAACTGAAAGAGACAGTAACGTACATAATAATCAGTATCTGAAGTAAAATAAAATACATACAACCAGTGTTAGAATATTATAGCAAATAAATATTAATTTATCAAATATTCAGTTAGATTAACACATTTGTCTTGAACTTCATTAGACTTTATTTGAAGAACCGACACACCATATGCGGCCATGACTCTGCCTGACTGTTATTTCTATACATATATCCATATTGTTTTGGTATGTCTAATCCCTTGAAAAGATTAATGTTTCCGAATGTGTAACCCCTAGTAACCTTAAAGAGGAACTGCGATGAAATGTAGCATTCATAGCCCTCTAAAACAACTTCAAAACACTCCATCAACGTTTTATATACACACTGCAAGTCTATATATAATGTAGTAACAGACACGTTCATAACTATATGTAATATTTACAATATTTACCATATTTGAGTCATTTTAATCATTGCCAGAACTAATTGTTTGCCCCATTTATTTGGTTTCCATAGCAGCGTAAGTCCGACAATGTGTGTTCCTACTTTCGGATACAAAACGCTTGTGTGTGTTCTAATCATTACAGACTTTGTTACAAACAACAAAGAGAACTATTTTTGGACAAATGAGGCTTCACAATCTTATCTTTTTGAAGCTGAATATACGGAAGATGAACTGCTGCTTACAGAAGCGAGCACGAAGAAGAGGGTGAAACGGAGCCGACGGAAGCCGATAGAGTGAGGGGAAATTGACTCAAAGCTGCAAATGTGGAATTTGGAGATGAGCTATTTTGACAAAAATGGCATGCTTACCCCAAATAAACCAGTAAAAACCGTCCCTGGCCAGCTGTACCAAAGAGAGAACTGCCCATCAAATGAGTCACACTTTATATTGATCATGATACATGCAGCACGTCATGAGCGTATCATGTCAGACAGTATGTGCTGTACAGTTAGCTGTGTACAAACAAAACATGAAATGTGGGCTAATACTTTACAGATACTGTAGTAATTTTGTTCGTTTTTCGGTCAGTACAGATTGGTGTCTTATCGCATTGAGTTGTGCATTACAAACTCAAACGTGTTTCGTGTTGATGTAGAAGCTAGCTTATTCTTTGCCGTATTTAGCTGCTACGGCTAATAATGAAACATGCTGAAAAAAAGAGTTCCTCAGTGTTCGCTCCTATTATAACAATGTCGCTACAGCTTGGTTGTTATACAGGTTACGGGATTAAATTAAGTATTGTTGACGGTTTTTGAATGCATTTTTAAAGTGATTTAGAGGTAGAACTGATTGCTCCCATTAGTTGTATTGCTAGCCAGCCAGAACGAGACAGTTTTCATATGTTAGAAAGCAAAAAAACCGGAACTTTTGTCTTCTTGTCTCTCATAGTGATTGTGAACAATAGGCAAAATTCAAAAAAAAAGTGCAGTTCCCCTTTAAGCTGTCTTCAAAAGTTAGATAGTATGTATATTTGTACCATGAATTGATTAACGTGGACCCCGACTTAAACAAGTTGAAAAACTTATTTGGGTGTTACCATTTAGTGGTCAATTGTACGGAATATGTACTGTACTGTGCAATCTACTAATAAAAGTTTCAATCAATCAATCAATCAAAGAATGATACATAGGTAATTTTTTTTTGAAAAGGAGAAATTAGCCTCAGATATAAATATTTTTAATTTATAATAATATGTCAAATTTTGGCAGCACGGTGGGCCAGGGGTTAGTGCGTGTGCCTCACAATACAAAGGTCCTGGGTTCGATCCTGGGCTCGGGGTCTTTCTGTGTGGAGTTTGCATGTTCTCCCCGTGTCTGCGTGGGTTCCTTCCGGGTACTCCGGCTTTCTCCCACCTCCAAAGACATGCACCTGGGGATAGGTTGATTGGCAACACTAAATGGTCCCTAGTGTGTGAATGTGAGAGTGAATGTTGTCTGTCTATCTGTGTTGACCCTGTGATGAGGTAGAGACTTGTCCAGGCCCCCCGATCCCAAAAGGGACAAGCGGTAGAAAATGGATGGATTTCTAATTAGTTAAACATCCTTTTGATAAGAATTTCCCTCATTGATAGCCCACCTTCGTGATCACTTGTTGACCATGGACTCTAAACCAGTGGATTTGTCTGCTCTTTTAACTATAAAGACAGAGACAAATTCTTCATCGGGGCTCATTTTTGGCAGAAAATTGCTTGTGGAGCCGCCCACTCATGGTGCATGTGACAATACTTTTGCGGGAGTGAAACCAACGTTGTAACATTTACCTGTGACCTGTTTTAATTCATGCTTGTGAAAACTTCCAGAAGACCCGACCTCTGACTGTTCAACAAAAGAACGTGGGTAAAGTCCATGACAACCAGCGATAAAGCCTATTTTTTGGGAGAAGCACTGCCAGTATGTGGTGACATGAAAAGATCATAATTTATTAATTTATCATATAACAACATAACGTACAGTTCCCATGTATGTTTTTTTACATCAATTATGTTGAAGTAAGCTTTTGTCAGTACTTACTGTATATTCTGAAAACGCCATCGATGTGACATTCATATACTACCGACTCTTTTAGCGGCTAAAAGTGAACATTAAGAACTGATTCCCAACTACTCTCTTATAGTAATTAGTACTTATTTCACCTTAAAGAGCCATTTAAAATGTATGTTCGTTTGGCCAGTGTTAGGTAGCTATGCATAATAGTGCGTCACATTTCTAGAACCCTCTGTCCAGCTACTTGGAAAGGTGAGGCAAGCTCTTGGTAGCTCGCGAGTGATCGTTTGGAGACCCCTGTGGAGAATAACCGTGCACATGAATTTTAAAGTTAAAAAAAGGTCTTCTGAGAACAGGTTGGCATATTTCTGGTCTCGTGGGAATGCTTTTTCTCTTCTTCCACATAACCCTACATTCCGGAAACATTTGGCAGTCAAAGTACATGCCCAAAAAGATGCATGTTGGAATCTTGTGGAAGTTCAAACCAGCACATCCCAAGTGCAATCCGCAAAACATGCAGATAGATCGGTATGTCTCACAGCTGCATGGTGAACTCAAACTGACATGTGTAGCCAGATCTTGAGGGGGAAAAAGTCGTTAAAAGAGTTCAAAATAAAGAGATTTGCTGTAGCCTAATTTTTTAAAAAGCATATGGCGCCTTTCTGACAACACTTTGAAAGGTCGCACTGCCTTTTTAATTTAGTGTTTCGATGTGGCGACGTAAAACCAGTAAAGGCAAACCAGAATTCAAACCTCATGCGGCAGAATTAAAAATCATCGAGGCAAAAGGAAGAAATGTAAAAATATACCCTAACACGAGCAAGTGGAATGCATTGAGCTATGTGGGAGTGTTGTCTGCAGAGAATCAAAATCAATCTTGCTGCCGTCCCTAAAGTATAGACCTATACCTTGCAGTCAGGATCGCAGTTTAACCCTGTGACCACATTTCCTCCCGCATGGTTAGTCTTCTTGGTTTCTGCAGCCCAACTGGCCACACATTCATACATCTGTTTGACATGATATTGTTTTTTTCCCTTTTTTTGAGTTTTCAGAAGAATGTTGCAAAACATGTCAAATAGTCTGTTTCCTTCCCTTGCTTGATTTCAATGTGTTCATTTATCAGAAAGTTGTAGTTTGTTGTAGCACATTTAGGTATTTTACATCTCAGGGAATAACTTAAATGAGCCAAGTTACTTCATCCAATATTGTTTAATTGGAACAGGAGAAATGTGCAACACTTGAAATTCTATACAGAGTGCAACCTCAAAGACTGAACATAATCTTTGGGTGGCTTCCAGTTTTTTGGATTAAAAATAACAATAATACATTGTCAATAACATAAAACAGATGCAAGCTCATCAGTTAAACTGTTTTTAAAGTGTAAAAATAAATGTACTGTAAATATTACGGGGCATCGCTAATGCTGACAACATTGGCACTTATTTCATAGTTCTGGACCTAAAACAATTAAAATTCCACTGTAGGGATTTTAGGCTTGTTTTCTTAAAAATGTCAGCACCTTTTGGAACACCCACTTTTAGCTCCAAAATGTGGGCGGTCCTGCATCAGCCTGCTGGCGTCACCTACAGAAGCCTGGAGTCAATTTCATAATGCGTAGTACAGCATGGGCCAGATTTATGAAAGGTTTGCGTGTACTAAAGCACATGCAAAGCTGATCTACTAAACATGTGAAAAGTGGATTGCGTCTTTTAAGTGAGCTGAATAAGGCAAGGAATCTATTATGCATCTCTGTCTTCTCTAATATGCAAAAGATATACTGATCATCAAAACGGCCATAATACTGGGAGGCGAAGATGCAAATATATTATTTAGCACGCGGAATGTCATTTATCAACACTTACCACTGTTTTGGGAGAACTATTTTGCGTTTTATTTATCACATGACAGTTCTAAACATGACTGTGAGTGGAGTGCTCGCGCTGCAGAGACACACGCTGGACGGAGAATCCTTCGTCCTACATGTACGTTTCCACATATTGGTTGGTCAGAAATAAAAAATATTAGATACATCGTCTATTCAGCAACGTCCTTTTATCATGTTATAACTGCTGGATGACTTAAGGGGTTGATTCAAACAAATTCAATTGATGTGTTTTGGTGTCATTTTAATATTATTTTTAGAGACCTTCGTTTTTCACAGAATATATACTACTGTAGTGTCTGAGCTGTGGGGCATTTAGAAAATACTCTTTGAAAGGACAAAAAACAGAGAACTGCTTTTCGTTTGGCGCGAGTGTGCTTCCTCCTTTATTTTTTTGGAATTCCCAACACAACAACAACACTGTCGCCCCCTGATGACGTCAGTCCTGCGCCAACACTCTCAACGTCATAGAAGAGACAACAATCATTTAATAAAACTGTTACATGCGTCCCCTCATAGTAAAATAAATGTCCACATGTTTTGGTACCAGCCGCTGGACTAGATCTGACCAATCTAAGTCTATGAGCATGAACTTATGAAGCCCACTCGAATGAGCGGCGACTTCCAAGACAAACCTGGCACCCCCACACATAATCTTCCAAATAAACAGGGGGTTTCGATGGCCTACCAACCCGTGACATCCGAGGCATGACAACTGTCTGTGTGGTGAAGTCTGACTCCACAGAACCAGAACTTGATTCCGTAACACCGCTAGGGAGTCCTCCCCAGAAAGAAACATATCTGAAAGGCTAGTTGGCGACACAACCATATCCTACCACGGGGAAGGAGAAATTGTTTACCTACTTGAGCCATCCATCCATCCATCCATCCATTTTCTACCGCTTGTTCCTTTCGGGGTCGCGGGTGGTGCTGGAACCTATCTCAGCTGCATTTGGGCGGTAGGCGGGGTACACCCTGGACAAGTCACCACCTCATCGCAGGGACAACACAGATAGACAGACAACATTCACACTCACATTCACACACTAGGGACTATTTAGTGTTGCCAATCAACCTATCCCCAGGTGCATGTCTTTGGATATGGGAGGAAGCCGGAGTACCCAGAGGGAACCCACGCAGTCACAGGGAGAACATGCAAATTCCACAGAGAAAGATCCCGAGCCCAGGATCAAACCCAGGACCTTCGTATTGTGAGGCACACGCACTAACTCCTGTGTTACCGTGCTGCCCCTACCTGAGCCACCCAAGGGAAATGCTACTGGCAAAGTGTATCGCCGCAATCGATCATAGTGAATGATCAACAAAAGGGGGTCCTGCCCAAATGGGCTACTAATCTGATAAGTGACCCCTATCTCGCCATCCCTATCCATACCTTGCCGCACAACATAAGGCCCCTTCCAGTGTGGAACCAGTTTATGGCGGCTCTCACTAGGGTCATTCAACCAGACAAGATCCCCAACTTCATAAGGGTTGTGCCTTAACCTGATGTCATAGGAAGTATTTTGCTTCCTGATGGTCAAAATGTTGTTATCCAAAGCCTGGCTAAAAGCTGTGCCCAAACGACAGAGGAGGGAAATAACAAAGTCCTCAGAGGACCCTTCCGCTGAACCGCTTTGCATTAGAGGCCCCAATACCACTTCAACCGGCGTCTGGGCCTCTTTGCTGTGAGTGATGAACTACGGTGTAAAGCCGGTACTGGAGTGCATGCTGGTTTTATAAGCCAAGGCAACCTGTAGCAAGTAAGAGTCCCACTCCCTCACGTGACAGGAGCATTTTGGCCAACTGAGGCAAAAGAGTCCTATTAAACCTCTCGACTATACCATCTGACTTTGGATTGTAAGGTGTTGTATGTGTTTTTTCCAACCCCCCCAAATCCTGCATAATTGCTTCACCCCATCTGACCCAAGCCTGGAGTGTTCTAGAATGTAGTTCTGCAAGAGGCATTCAGCTACGGTGACAGCCCTCTGATCAGGGAGGGCATACTAGTTGATGAACTTAGTGAAACAGTCCTTAACAACTAAAACATACCATTAACGTTTTTTCTGGTTAATTATGGGTAAGCACTCTATTTCTGTCGGAATAGCTTGTCTTCAAGTTCCACATTTTGTAGCTTCGATTCACTTTCAGCTCACTCTCTCGGCTTTTGTCTGAGTCAACGTCTCACTCTTCCTTCGTGCTTGCTTTTATAAGTTCTATAGTTCATCCCCCATAAATTCAGATTCAAAAAGATAAGGTTGTCCAAAAATAATTGTCTTTGTTGTTTGTTACCAAATCTGGAATGATTAGAACACACACAAGCGTTTTGTATCCGCAAGTATGAACACACATTGTCGGACTTGCGCTGCTATGGAAACGAAAATAAATGCGCCAAATAATTAGTTCTGGCGATGATTAGAATGGCCAAAATACGGTAAATATTGTAAATATTACATATTGTTATGAACGGGTCTGTTACTGCATTATTTATAGACTTGCCGTGTGTATATAAAATGTTGATGGAGGGTTTTAAAGTTGTTTATGAGCGCTTTGAACGTTACAACGGTGACTCCCATTTTCCGCATCTTCCAAGCATTTTTTATCATCTTTAAAATAAAAAATTAAATAAAAAGACATGTGTTCTTGTCTCTCATATTGATTGTGAACGATAGGCAAAATAAATAAAAAATGTAGTTCCCCTTTAAAGCTGGTGAGTGTATGGCCAGAGGGTGCCATGACAGTTCTGCAGGACTGCTTCAAATGCACCGACTGGTCCGTCCGTGTTCAAATGGTAAATGGGTTGTACTTGTATAGCGCTTTTCTACCTTTTTAAGGAACTCAAAGCGCTTTGACACTATTTCCACATTCACCCATTCACACACACATTCACACACTGATGGCTACCACCAAGCACCAGGAGGTTGATTTTGAGGAGAATGCTCTGACTGTATCAGGGTACATTCAGAAATGCACAAATGATGTCCATGCAACAAAACACATAACGGTAAGAGCTAATGAGAAACCATGGATGACGACGAAGGTGGGAGCCCCGCTGAGAGCAAGAGACTTCGATTTCATATGTGGAGATAAAGCTGCTCTTAAAATATCAAGAGCCAGGCTTAACTGAGCAGTCAGACTGGCTAAAAGGGCCTGTGAACACAAAATCCAAGACCATTTTCAGGAACTCAGAAACAGCAGGAGACTCTGGCAGGGAATTAAATCTGTCACATACTATAAGATCTCGCCCCAATCCTGTGATGAGAACATCGACTTCCTGAATCACTTCAATAATTATTTTGGACGGTTTGAGGCACTCAACAACATGCTTCCCGTGAAGGCCACTCGACATCATGAGGAACAAGCGCTGTGTCTTGACCCAGCTGAGGTCCGCTGAACCCTAAAAAGGATCAATCCAGGTAAATCTGCCAGTCCCTACCAGATACCAGGCTGTGTACTCAAAGAGTGTGCAGAACAACTGACGGATGTACATGCAGACATTTTCAACATCTCCCTCCATCAAGCTGTTGTGCCATCCTGCTACAAAGCCTCAACAATCTTCCTGGTTCCTCAAAAACCCACAGTGACAAATTTGAATGATTATCGCCTAGTAGCACTCACACCCATAATCATGAAGTGCTGTAAAAAAGCTGGTCAAATGTCACATCACCCCCATCTTACCCCCGTCACTCGACCCACTTCAATTTGGACATAGCCCAAATCATTTCACCAAGGATACCATATTCACTGCACTATACCTGGCCCTGGAACACCTACAAAAAAGAATACAATGGTCCAGATTCTGTTTGTGGATTTTAGCTCGGCCTTTAATATTATAATCCCACAGCATCTGATCAACAAAATGGGCCCATTAGGACTGAACACTCCCCTGCAAAACTGGATACTGGACTTTTTAACTCACGGGTCTCAATTTGTACAGAGAGAGGAAAACAGATCACACACCATTATGCTGAGCACAGACTATCTATAGGGGTGTGTTCCCAGCCCCCTACTTTACACCCTGATTACCCATGACTTGTGCCAAGCACAATACAAACCACATCATGTGGTATGCGAATGACACAACAGTGGTGGGTCTTGTCCACGACGGCAAGGAGAAGCACTACAAAGAGGAGGTTGAACATTTTGTTGACTTGTGCAGCAGTAACAACTGGTTACTAAATGTGAAGAAAACCAAAGAACTGGTAATCGACTTCAGGAGGAAACGGCCCGTGCTCAACCCGCTCCACATAAAGGACACTGCTGTGGAGATCGTCCCTAAAGTCAAGTTCCTTGGGGTTCACGTAACCGATAACCTCACCTCGTCGCTGCACACCTCATCCACTGTCAAAAAGGCTTAACAGCGCCTGCACTTGCTGCGGAGGCTAATGAGAGCATTCCTCAGCCCATCAATCCTAACCACCTTCTATAAAAACACCATTGAGAGTTTGCTCACCAGCAGCATCTCTTTGCGGCATGAGAGCAGCAGTGCCTCAGACAGTTTGCTCTCCTACCCTCGGGCAGAAAATATTGCAGCCTGCCATGCAGAACGGTCAGGCTTCATGACAGCTGCTACCCAACCGTCATCAGACATTTGAACACCTGTAAGAATCCCAGACTTCAACCGACTTTAACATTATTTAT
The DNA here is from genome assembly GCF_033978785.1 of Entelurus aequoreus. Classification (NCBI taxonomy): domain Eukaryota; kingdom Metazoa; phylum Chordata; class Actinopteri; order Syngnathiformes; family Syngnathidae; genus Entelurus; species Entelurus aequoreus. The sequence continues at coordinate 38,796,849 of NC_084741.1, read as the reverse complement.
CTAAGGCTGGTTCATCCATTCTTGTTCAACTTTTAGAACTGTTGCATGTACCCTGTTTGCAATACATGCATATTTTGCAAATACTCCTTGCACACACATTTTTGTATATTTACACTACTTTGGCTGACCTAGTTTTTGTTAGTTTTTATCTTATTTTCATTGTATTTTATTTTATTATTTTAATATTATTCTCTCTATTGTTTTCATTCTGTTTAGCCAACCATTTTTGCTTGTTGATGCCAAATGCAAGACAATTTCATTCTGCAAACACACCACTGCTTGAAATCAAAGAGCTATAACAATAAAGAATCTGAATATGAATCTAAACGTGCCCATAAAAAGTGGTAGAAGTTTCAAAGCCCTCTCATCTGTGCTCTGCTGATTGTGCATCCAAGTGCGCACCTGTGCGTGCAGCCGGCAGCAGGACTGAACCTGAAGTTGATCAGAGGTTCAGCCTTCAAAAGCCTGCACAACCTGCTATTCCGGGCCAGAACGTAATCAGCTGTTCGAATACCGTGAGCGATCATCAAGCTCTATACAACCTTGCTTTCTCTCTGTGTATTTCTCTTCTGTCGTGTTTGATTGGTCCCGTGTCTTCTTTGTCGTCCTTCCAGCAGTCTGCCTTCGTTCCACGTGATGAGCTGTGCGTCTCGTCTTCTCCTGTGATTCCCCTCTGGTTTTCTGGCTTCCCCTTTTGGATTCTCAACCTCCCGTTTGGATACGGACCTTCTACGCCCCACTTAGCCCCCGACTTCCTGCTTGCCTCACGGACATTCGAGCCTGCCTTTCCCCTCCGGGACTTCCGCCTCTCGCTCAACACTCCCGGTAACACACAACAGCTATTCTCCACACATAGTCTCACACACACACACTTTTGGATTTTGTCACTCTGCATTCTCTAGTTTATATTATTATTGTTGCGTTAATATATATATCAAATAAAATAAAAAAAAAATAAAAAAAAAAATAAAATATATATATATATATATATATATATATATATATATATATATATATATATATATATATATATATATATATATATATATATATATTGTACATATATAATAAAATCATTGAGCTTAACTACGCCACTTGTGGTCTGTGCCGTCTACTCCCCCAGTACACAACAGCTAGTTTGAAAACATAGCAAATCTCCACAGGTAGGAGCACGATAATATGGAATGAGAGTGTCTCTGTGGTGATGCCATGTATAGTATACACAAAATCGTCATTTAAATAAGCCAGTCTGCACCACTTTTGAATTGTACTCACAGTGTTAGATCACACGCAACAGGCCCACTAATAGTACACACAATTTTTTTTTTGTTGCACAGCCTGTTCAGTGCATAGCATTTGGGTCTTTGTAAATCCAACCCTATGTGTTTTGTTTGCATCTTCATCCTGAATTATGTTATTTGCCTGCAGGATTTGAAAAAATTTGCAAAATAACCTAGAAGAGAGGCAGACTGAGTCAGAACCTATGGAAAATATTTTGTATATTACCTGTTTACCACTTTTTCTTGCGAGCTTTGTGGTTCCTTCTTGGAGCTGACAGACTGGTCAAATGGCGTATAAAGTGGAGCTTTGTCGCCTCCATTGATGCCTCCATTTTGTGGCTCCTCGTTAGCTTAGAGCAGACACACCAGTGGCTACATTATGGAGCTTAATATTCGTATCATAAACGCAAAACACTCACAGCAGGGGATGCAAGACTGAAAACACACAGGGGCATGCAAGGTTTAAGAAAAAGAACAACAAATATTAAAAATGTAGTAATAAGCTCAGGAAACACCCATGACAGGCAGACACTGAGTATAAGAAACCCTATTCTATGGTGTCTATATACCTGTTTATCAAAAGTATATTTCTTTTTTGCTCATAATGTTAATAAAGGCCAGTTTTGAGGTAATCATGCAACAGGGTGACAAAAATATGCAATTATGTGATGAAAATAATTTTACATACCTTAATCCACACTGTCTATGCGGGGAAATGGATTCTGTAGATGACATCAGAACAAGAGGGGGCGACAGATCAAGTCTGGCGATGGAAAGGTGGTCGACTTCCAAGTACAGTTAGTTATCTACCCATTACTCAAAACCCAATTAATATTATGAGACATGACTGCCAGATTAATTTTCAGGAGCAAAATATACATAAAGAGAACTTGTTAGGAAAATTTCTTCTGTCCAGGTGAGATGCATGATTTATGATCTAAAATAAACTTACAGGAAGCAAGGAAGCAGCAGACCACTCAATGATGTAAACAAAAGGGACACACGGAAGTGATCACGGCGCTTATAATAACAATATCACTAATGGTTAATATTCAAGTCAAAAAATGTAAATGTGGTATTGTTGGCGCTTTTTGAATGGTTATTTATTGGATTTTATGGGTGGAATAGTGGAGCTCCCATTGGCTCCGCCGTAAGAGGACTTTTATTTACGTTTATTTAATATTTAGAATCCGTCGTCATGTCTTTCATAATGATTGTGAATGATAGGCAACATCTTTAAAAAAGTGCAATTCCCCCAAAAGTTGTACAAACATTAAACCAATCAGTATAGATACACATACATGCCTTATTATAGTTTAAAGGCCTACTGAAACCCACTACTACCGACCACGCAGTCTGATAGTTTATATATCAATGATGAAATCTTAACATTGCAACACATGCCAATACGGCCGGGTTAACTTATAAAGTGCAATTTTAAATTTCCCGGGAAACTTCCGCTTGAAAATGTCTCTGTATGATGACGTATGCGCGTGACGTCACGACGGCAACGGAAGTATTCGGACCCATACAAACTGCTTTGTTTTCATCGAAAAATTCCACAGTATTCTGGACATCTGTGTTGGTGAATCTTTTGCAATTTGTTTAATGAACAATGGAGACTGCAAAAAAGAAAGTTGTAGGTGGGATCGGTGTATTAGCTGCGGACTACAGCAACACAACCAGGAAGACAGAGATGGATTGCAGACGCGTTAGCCGCCAAACTCACCTTAACTTCCTCCGTCTCGCCGACCGCATCTGTGATCGGTTGAAGTCCTTCGTCGCACCGTCGATCGCTGGAACGCAGGTGAGCACGGGTGTTGATGAGCAGATGAGGGCTGGCTGGCGTAGGTGGATGGCTAATGTTTTTAGCATAGCTCTGTGAGGTCCGGTTGATAAGTTAGCTTCAATGACGTCGTTAGCAACACAGCATTGTTAAGCTTCGCCAAGCTGGAAATTATTAACCGTGTAGTTACAGGTCCATGGTTTAATAGTATTGTTGATCTTCTGTCTATCCTTCCAGTCAGGGATTTATTTATTTTGTTTCTATCTGCATTGGAGCCAGATGCTATCACGTTAGCTCAGTAGCTAAAGAGCTTCGCTGATGTATTGTCGTGGAGATAAAAGTCACTGTGAATGTCCATTTCGCGTTCTCGACTCTCATTTTCAAGAGGATATAGTATCCGAGGTGGTTTAAAATACAAATCCGTGATCCACAATAGAAAAAGGAGAGTGTGTGGAATCCAATGAGACCTTGTACCTAAGTTACGGTCAGAGCGAAAAAAGACATGTCTTTCGCTGCATTCTAGTCCGTCACTCTAACGTTCCTCATCCACAAATCTTTCATCCTCGCTCAAATTAATGGGGTAATCGTCGCTTTCTCGGTCCGAATCTCTCTCGCTCCATTGTAAACAACGGGGAATTTTGAGGAATCCTACCTCCTGTGACGTCACGCTACTTCCGGTAGGGGCAAGGCTTTTTTTTATCAGCGACCAAAAGTTGCGAACTTTATCATCATTGTTCTATACTAAATCCTTTCAGCAAAAATATGGCAATATCGCGAAATGATCAAGTATGACTCATAGAATGGATCTGCTATCCCTGTTTAAATAAAAAACATTCATTTCAGTAGGCCTTTAAAACTAAGATGTATACAAGGCGTCTGTCATATGACATTCTTTAAAAATGGTCACACAAGTGTTAAAAGAAATTACCCACAGAGGAACATTAAAGAAAACCAACACTCTTTTATTTTTCTCTTTGTTGAAAATAAAAGGCCACAAGCAAACCTACAAGAAGAAAAGAAAAAGTCTAGCACTGTGAGTTCTAGCACAAAATGCTGACAAGTTACGTGGTGTCATGCACAGTGACACTCTGATCAGTTGAAGTAGATGTAAAAAAAGCCACAAAAAACTAAACGCTGCCAATATTAATCTCTTGCTTATGCTCACTGAACTGCAATGCAGTGAGGTCTCGTGCAATGTTGATCTTGTGATGTTACATACTGTGTGACAAACTTCAAACTCTGAAGCTGTGTGGGACTTTAGAGATATATTTTCAAACATTTAATAAAGTTAAACACAAAGATTGCAACAATAGTACAGGTACAAGTACAGGAAAGGACAGGTTGATTAAAACCAACAAATAAACAAATGAATTAAATACATTTGATAAATTACAATGCAATAAAAATGAATTAAACTCATATAAAATTTCAATCAAAAATATAACAATAAAATGAATATATTTTTTATGTAAATGGAAATTGTATAATTTCATGGGCATTTGCTTTAGGTGTGTACACTGTATTTGCATCTTTTGTTGATTCAAGACATTCAAATGGCCAAACGCAATGATGCTCAAAACAGCGAGATGATCAGAAGTGCATTGTAAGCTACCAAAACCTGCCCAACCCTAAAACCGAGTCCCCTGCTAATACACAAACACAACCACACAGGAACTAATCCCTGCCAATAGTCCAGATGTGAGGGGGAGAAAGAATGAAAGGGGGAGTAAGAAACACTAAAAGTCAGGGATTGTGTCCATTTACACGCTGTCAGGCCCACGCTTGAAAAGGAACAACACCCTTTTTTTGAGCTTGTAGGAGGACTCTTCATTGCCTTTTTTTAATCTCAGACACATCAATACACTACAGGCCAGTACTTCCCCAAAAGCCTGCACTTCAACCAAAAGCTCCACTTCAGCAAACCCCGACCTACAAAGTAGAGTTTGAGTCTAGACAGGCTGACTGCTTTGTTTAAATTAGATTGAATGCTCTCGACAAATACCAGCTTTCATTTCTTCGCAAAGATTTATCCCCTCTAACTTTTTGGTTCGTTGAAGCAAAAGACGCAGCTTTTTGCTGCTGTCTCTGAGGGATATTAATAGTCATTCCAAGGCTATAGTTTGAGGCAAGCCTTCAGAGCGCAATGCTTTGCCAGAGTTCTTGATTTACCAACCAAACGTGTAATTATGTGCACACCACACGAAATACCAATTTGGGTGTGTAGAGTAACCAATGGAGGTTTAAAGAGCATGCTGGAGCAGAGGTATATATGCATTCACGGATGTTTATTATTCACTATACAGAATGTTGGGGTGGGGGAATAACCCAAGATGCAAAACTACAATGTAGTTATGTGTGCATGTCTGTGTGTGTGTGGCACAGCGCAGCACTAATAACATACTGCAGTCTGTACTGTAATTCACCCGGTATTTATCATAGCTATAGAGCGCAACACAGTAAGCATCTTGAAATCCACAATTTGAGTGAGAGGATTGTGATGGAACTTCTGGATTGCAGCTACAGCGGTGTCATAAAGACACAAATAGTGGGAATCCGCAGCATGTTGAACCCTCAAAGGTTTGTTGATCTTGCTGCGGTGCTGACTGGGATTCAGGTCCTTGTCTTCCCGAGTGTGGAAAGCTTGGGAATTTTGTTTTTCAAGTCAAAACCAGTGCCAACTGTGCTTGTCCCCATTACGCCTCAATGATGTGTTTTTGTTTTTTTCACAAAATACACCGCACATAAGGAGGGAAAAAAAAAGCTGAGCCCCAACAACCTAAACCACTTCCTTACTTTAGTCCTTATACTTTCCACCACAAGGCCAGCAGACCAGAGGGATATGAATAATCAACCTTGGCTCTGCCTGGTGATGCATAAGTCATACCCTGCTTCCTTTCTCTACACCAGTTTATTTGGAGGCACAGTTGAACGGGATGAGGGGAACCAGAACCGCTGAAACAGGGAGCCACCAGATGGTCAAACAAATATGGTTACCTAGTTTTTCCAAGTTCAGAAATGCTGAAATCAAACCACTGGAACTCTATTGCTATGATTGTTATTGTTTTTCATTTATCACTTATTATATTTATCATTAATTCAGTTGGAAACAAATCATTTTGCAGATGAGTAAATAAACAGGCATCTGCGGATCACGTGTGACACAAAAATACTTTCCCCCCTTTCAACAAAAAGCTCATTGAGAGTGTGACTTTCTAATAAAAGCCACAAAAAGCTATTTGGTGGTTTATACACGTCTTCCAGTTTGACATGTTTCTTCGTAGTTTGGAACAGCATCAGGGTTAGCTGCTGTTCTTCTTTCATATTGGATGTGTATTTTATATTTAATACAGTGTAGTATTTCAATTGCATGTACAGGTAGTGCTGTTGACTAGTTCAGTATTGTGTCAGTCTGCACGGTCAACTCCCTATGTGGTCATTCAAGAAGCAAAATAGACATGACTTTCGAAATATTTTTTTTTTTGTAAAAGGGACCTGACAGCGAATGCCCTGAAGTTTGTTAAATTTGGAATCTGACTCAGGTTTTTTGGGTGTGTATTTTTCCTCTTGTGTTGGCCTATTGTGCCTTTTTTGTGACACTTACTCGAAAAAAAAAGAAAAAAGGAATGACTATTTTTCTAAAGTGTTGGCTCGATGAAGTGGTGTTTAGCACTGTTAGTGGTTTTATTTTGGTAACTTTTCTACTACCTGGTTTAGTTCCCCTTCCTATAGGCAAGAACAAAATACATGTACCGCATGCATCTTTAAAAAACTTTGAAGGGGAAGTGCACTTTTGTTTAATGTTGCCTTTCATTCACAGTCCTTATGTGATGTATGCACTCATGTTAATCTTTTTCTATGCATTTGTCAGAACGTGGAGGTTTTCGCAGCTTACTGCGAGGATTGTTTTCCCAGGATGCAAATGGACTAGACCGGACAAGGCTTGAAGGTAGGAACATATTTTAATCTCTACTCAAAAACTCAACAAAATACAAAACAAAAAGGCGCACAAGGCGAAGGCAAGCTTAACTCAGGAAACAAAAGCTAAGATTTAGCATAAACTATAGACATGAACCATGAAACTAAAAACATGAAAAAACTCACTAAACTGTGGCTTGAAACAAATAGCAAGAACTATGGACATGAAACAAAAAGACTTACTGGACACGGCATAAATCGAACAACATGACTATGGCAAGAAAAGTCAAAACAGAGCATGAAAAGATCATCAAGAACTATGGCATGGACAGAGCACGAAATGAACACAAGCAATGTTGCCAGACCGACTAACTGACAACGACAGGCTTAAATAATAATCTGATTAGAACAGGTGTGTGCCTGAGGCAGCTGAAACTAATGAGTAGTCATGGAAACCAAACAAGGGAGCGCAAACAGGAACTATGGAGTCTTAAACAGAAAATAACAAAAAACATGATCCCGACCACAGATCATTACACATTCTAACTCGTGATTAAACTGAAATGAAAGTCATCCAACAATAGAGCCTTTGGAAGTCGCTCTCTTCTGCCTATAAAGCACTCTAAAAACATCCAAACAACTCCATCATTGTTTTATATACATGCTGTAAGTATGTACAATATGTAGTGTAGTTAGACTTAGACTAGACTTAGACTTCATTTTTATTGTCATTCAAATTTGAACTTTACTGTACAAATAAGAACGGAATTTTGTTGCATTAGCTCGTTGTAGTGCAGGATAAAAAAGCAATAAGGTGCAGATATAAATAAAGAGATTACTGTACAGACAAATATATTGCACTTTTGCATATGCATCCAGGTTTAAGGATGTATGTTATATTGTCTTTATATTCCAGCGAGTTAATCAATTTTGGGGGGGAATTGAGGGGATTATTATGATGCATTCAAGAGTCTTACGGCCTGTGGGAAGAAGCTGTTACAGAACCTGGAGGTTCTGCTTCGGAGGCTGCGGAACCTCTTTCTAGAGTCCAGCAGTGAAAACAGTCCTTGTTGGGGGTGGGAGGAGTCTCTACAGATTTTCTGAGCCCTGGTCAGGCAGCGTCTTTTTGCGATCTCCTGGATAGGAGGAAGAGTGACAGGCACATTCATATTAACATTTAATATTTACATATTTTGATCCTTTTAAGCGAACTGCGGCGCATTCATTTTATTGACGTATAACAAAATTTGCTTTTTCCTTCAACAACAACATTACTAATCATGGCAGACTTCATGAAAGACAACAGACAAAATAATCACTTTGTTTACAATGTTTCCTCTCACTGGTCTGCCGACTGATGGGATGTTCAAATCTTTACATTTTGATGACGAATTAATCATAATCTTTGCGAGGAGTTAAAAAAAAAAAAGAAGGTGTCGCAAACTAGCAACTTTTTGGATCTTTCTCACCATCTTGGGGTATAAGTTCCATGTCACACATGACCAACTTCTCTGTTTATGTCCACAACCTTTTTCTATCCAAGGGGGAAGGCATGATTTATGATCTAGAACAGGGGTCGGCAACCTTTTACATTAAAAGAGCCATTTGCGCCCGATTCAACCAGGTCAAAACCCACTTGGAGCCACAAAACCTATTTGATCAAGATATTAAAGTTAATGCTACATATACGGTTTTCCATTAAGGAATTGTTACGTTACGTTCCTGTCTTGTTCTCCCCCACCCGGTTTCTTTTCTAGGTTTTCCCTATATTTTTCCGAATGACCCACACCTGTCACCGCCTGACAATTAGTCAAGATCCAACTTTGCTGGATTTTTGTTTTATGATCTGTTGTGTTAAGTAATTTATTTGAAAAACGAACTAATTACTGTAATGTTCATAGAGGGATTAAACGTGCGTTGGTGACTGTATCTCTACTTGTCTACAAACAGGGTATTTTGGGATTACATGGTTATCACATCATTGACTTGTCAATTATTCCCCTGTAGTAGTTAAAGTTGTGTGTGTGTTAGTAACGCTGTTAATATGGAACGGCATTATGCCTGACACTGGTTGTCACACATCTCCTTTTCTTCCATGTTTCTCCTTTGCTAGGTATTTCCATGCTTCTGTTCTATTCTATCTAAAACTTGTTTATGCTGCTGCGTTAAGGCGTGCTCTGTCTTCTATTGATTGATTAATTGATTGTAATTGGTTGGCTTTTAGTACTTGTCCTGTGTTGATGTGATTCAATCATGAAGCATACTACCCACTTTTGCAAAAATACCTTCTTTGTTTGCAATGTAAGTATTGTAACACAGCACCAGTTCCAATAACATTCAATCCCTTTCTAGTTACCATTGTTTGTTAGCAACAAGGGAAGCCAACAGGCTAAATCATCAAGTTAGGCCAGCAGGCACAAGACATTAAAACAACATTGATAATTTGTTGAATTAGGTCCTGACGTTAAGCAACTCAACTCTAATGTTGAAACAACGTGCTTTTTGACGACGTTTAATCAATGCTGGGTTCTGAAGTTGATATGACCATTTAAATTTGGTAATTTCCCAACCAATATTCTACAACACAAATACAACGTTGAAACAACATGCTTTTTGACAACGTTTATTCAATGTCAGGTTGTGATGTTGATTTGACCATTGAAATTTGGACATCAACATTGTCTCAATTTACAAATACAACTTTTTTCCAATGTTGTTTCATAGTCAGATTTAAAGGACATGCATGTATAATCAAAGTTGTATCAATGTCTTGTGCCTGCTGGGAAGTGTCATAGTTTCTCACCAGAAAACACTGGCCCTAGAAATTATTGGCTGATGCAGAACTTTTGAAAGACTCATGACAGTACCTCAAGTGACAGCGTAGTGACTACAGTACACAGAGAAGCATAAGCTAGCTGGAGCCCCGACAGAGGGATAAAAGAGCGGCATGTGGCTCCAGAGCCGCAGGTTGCAGACCCCTGATCTTGAATTAACTTTCACCAGCTAATAGGCAATCATGAGCAGCAGCTCAATTCATCAAAACTGCAGCTGCACAAGGTAGTTAGCTCTCTGAAACACGGCGCGACTAAAAATAGTTTCCCTGCGTAAACGCTTGTAATACCAATATTGCTTATACTTGGTTAATATTCAGGTCACGAGATGTAAATGTAATATTGTTGGGGCTTTTTGGATGCATCTTTAGAGTGGTTTAGAGGATAAATGAATTACTACTATTAGCACCATTGCTCGCCAGCTAGAACAAGCCAATTATTACAGATTAGAATGCAAAAAAAATACAAGTGTCTCTTTTAGGGATTGTGAATGATAGGCAAAATTCCAAAAAAAAGTGCAGTTCCCCTCTGATATTATCTAATAATGCAACAAATATTATATAATCATACTGTAAATTCAAAAAAGTATTTTGTTAAACAAAATAAATACATAATTATCTGCTTGACTTCAAATCAATTTTAAAACAAGTTGTCCATCACATTGTACACTGCGGATAAAATCATATTCGCTGATGACACAAATTTGTTATTTTCTCATTAAAACATGGAATATTTGCAGACAACAATGAATGAAGAACTGAATAAAGTCAGCAACTGGCTAAATGTAACAAACTATCCCTTAATATAAGTAAAACTCATCATATGATCTCTTCTTCTAATATAACTCATACAAATAAGGATGATATCTGTATTAAGATCAACAACAGGATTATTGAAAAAGTGCAACATACAACATTTTTAGGAATTTATTGAGATTATTTCTTGGATTTTCAAAAAACACATTGATCATCTGACAGCAAATTAACAAAATATTTTATCTTGTTTTAAGTCAGACACCCTTTGTCTCTTGAAGCACGCTTAATCCCGTATAGATCCTTATTTGAACCAAATCAAAATTACTGCAATATCATATGGTTTAACACGTATCCAAGTCATCCAGGTAAATTACAAATCCTTTAAAAGAAAGTAATACGAGCCATAACATGGTCGGACTTTAATGCTCCCTCAAATCCACTGTTTTACAGGATGAAGCTTCTGAAACTCACCGAGAATAACTTTTTACATAACTCATGCTTGATCTATAATGTGGTATATAAGATGAATGACCGACTATGTGAGCTCATTCCTATCACCTCTTCCACACATACACATAACACAAGAAGAAAACATTGGCTGAAGGGCAAAGGCTGTAAACTCAAAGGCACAAGCTTTAGTATAACATGTAAAGGCCCAAATACTGTATCTGGAATAAACTTGACAGTCCAATCACACAATGTACTTCCTTGAAACAATTAAAAAAACTTTTAAAACACAAATTATTGCTACATTATACCACACCATGAACCCCAAATGATGAAAAACAATATCAATCATACAAAGCAAGAGTAGTATTATTGTAACATTAATCAATGAACATCTATCGTAGTATGCATACTGAAATAGATATGCATATTGTTGGCAAATTACAATGTGTAAGACTACCAACTCCCAGAAAATGAATTCCAGAGTACAAATTGAGACTGTAAGGATGTGTGAAAGTATGACATGATTTAGGAAATGGTTTAGGATGTAAGCATGTGAAAATTGTATTATTGTTCTGCCTTACCATCTTACATGTACTGTATTGGGCCCCTCACTTATAAGCTACTACAGCTTCTTGGGAGTTTCCCTTTTACAAAGCACTTACAAATCATACCCAATTGTTAAGTGTATGGCCTTTTATTATGTTTTGTGAACAAAGAGAGATTATAAATAAGATAAAGATTACGGTAAAAGGAACTGTTTTTTCGGTGAAATTCTGGTGACTGACCTGCAAGTTTTTCCCACGAAATCGACAAATGTTGTTTTACGGTGTACGTAAAAAAATATATTTTAATAAGCTGCATAGGAAATTGTGTAATAGTATCATAAACCAAATCCTTTTTACAGCATGTTAATGCAAATGAAGAAAACAATACTACTATCTTTTTACGGTAGAATTCTGGCTACTGAGCTGCCAGTTTTTTCTGGCAAAATTGATAGATTTTGCTTTACAGTATACGTTAAAAAAAAAAAAAAAAAAAAAATATATATATATATATATTTAATTTTTATTGTATTTTTTATTATATATATATATATATATATATATATATATATATATATATATATATATATATATATATATATATATATATATATATATATTATATATATATATATATATATATATATATATATATACATAAATATATATATATATATATATATATATATATATATATATATATACATAAATATATATATATATATATATATATATATATATATATATATATATATATATATATATATATATATATAATATATATATATATATATATATATATATATATATATATATATATATATATATATATATATATATATATATATATATATATATATATATATACACACAAACAAATGCAGAGGCAATTGTGTAGTAATATCATGCAGCAAATCCTTATACATTTATATGTACATATTATTCACTGTAACTATCGGCCCTCTGAGGGCAGCCATAACTGCAATGTGGTCCTCCATGAAAACGAGTTTGACACCCCTGCAAAGAGTAGGCTCTAGCCCACTGAGAGTATTGAGTGAAGGTGTAGACGAGGGAAGTCCAAAGTGCCCATTTTCAGGGGGCAACCAGTTCCTTCTTCATTGGCCCTCAGCACCCTCTAAATAATAAAACCAATATTCAATCCATCCTTTCATTTTCTATTTCGCTTTAGAGTCATGGGTAAGATGGAATGTATACTGGCTGACTTCAGGTGAGAGGGACCCTGCCAATCACAGAGCACATATAGACAATTTGAAATCTACCAACATGTATGTTTTTGGAATGTGGGAAAAAGTACCAGGAGAATACTTCCATTTTATCATGTATAGTACAAAGGTAAGATGTCTATGCTTGTTAATTAACATAGCTTAGCACATATTGACTTACTGTCAACTTCTGGCTTCGCTTTGTTGCTGTGACCCCAGGGTGCAGAGACAGGAGATGATGTGCAAGTACAAACGTACAATGGTAATCTAATCACAAAAAGTAATGCTTACTATAACAAAAGAAAGCTATATCTTTAGTATTTTTGATCAAAATATTTTAAAAAGTTAGCGTTGAAAACGATTTTGTAAAGACTACAGTCATCTGAGGTTAAAATGTCGAACTTCTAAGTAGTTGATTTAATGCCCTATAGGGGTTGAATGTTTCCAGAATTACTCAACCATTTTAGGGTGTGCACAATTTCATATGTCTTTGAAGTGTAACTGTGGGAAGAATGGAGATGGAGATGAATGTTTATGCAACACAAGGACAGACAGAACCTGCCTGTGCTGGAAGGGAATGTGTTGTATTTTAGCCTTAAGAGTATAATCATAGGCATTGCTTAAATGCACTCAAGTCTGTCAAATTTAAATGGGTTTCTGTCTGCTGCTGATTAGCACCTGTGTTCACATGAGTAGTGTGTAAGTCATGTTAACTCTTACTAACAATATGAATTGAGCATTAATTGATATTTTGACTTGATAACCATCAATTAAAATTAATTATAGTACACATATGAAATAATACTCCTAACAGACTGGTGACTCAGATTTCAGCAATTACAACATAGCCTCATGATGTTTTCAGACATACAGATGAGCTGGCTATTACTGTAAAAACAAATACAAATATTCAAAAAAGGTTTTTTATTATTTATTTTGGGTCAACTTGCTTCAGTGTTTGTATGTTTGTTTCTTCTTCTGACCTTTTTGGACTACTCCAGATTTGAAAATACAGTGGTACCTCAACCTAAGAGTGTTTGAAATAGGAGCTGCCTCACAGTTAATTGGTATGCTTTAAGGTGCAAGCAACATTTCAATTACAAGCATCCCTGTCATAATTAGTTTAGCAAATGTCACGGTGACGCCCGTAATATCCGCCCAAAACATCCGGTCTTACTCGTTAGCATTCGCTTATAGCTAGAGATCGACTTAACTTTTTCAACCATAGGAAGGAAGAAAGCGAGTGTGAAGGACAGTGCTGAGAAGAAGAAGTGAATGATAGTCACTGAATTAAAGAAATGATCAAAAACATGACTGTGTCGCCAACTTGGCGAAGCAATTGGACCGTATCACTGCTAGTCTGCACCATACTGAAGCAGAATGAGTCTAACACCAGCCAAGGATGCTAAAATAATATGTAAATTGTGGACATCTATCCATGAAAATATAGAACAGCTCCTGATGGTGTGTTGTACATAGAAGCAACTGGAATGCGATACCGTAGAAGTCCACTCTCAAAGGTAAAACTATACATTATTTTTACATTTATGTTTTAAGTACTGTAGATGTTAGTACTAGATTCTATTGCTGGGGTCCCCAAACTAGGGCCCGCGGTCCGAATCCGGCCCGCCAGTAAACAAAATCCGGCCCGCGGGAAGTCCCAAGTTTAAAAAAATAAATGAATAAAACATTTTTTATTTTTTAAATTATTTTTTTAAATCTGTCCTTTCTAATCCATTTTTTTACTGCTTGTTACTCTCGGTGTCATATTGTCTAAAAATGCAATTTCCCATCGATAACGTGACATCATCGGCAAAGTGCGCGCTTTCAGTCAATTATTGCGCAAAAAAAATACATATACCTATGTATATATTAGAGATGCCGATATTATCGGCCGATAAATGCTTTAAAATGTAATATCGGAAATTATCGGTATCGGTTTTTTATTATCGGTATCGTTGTTTTTTTTTATTTTTATTTTTTTAATTTTTATTAAATAAACATAAACACAAGATACACTTACAATTAGTACACCAACCCAAAAAACCTCCCTCTCCCATTTACACTCATTTACACAAAACGGTTGTTTCTTTCTGTTATTAATATTCTGGTTCTTACATTATATATCAATATATATCAATACAGTCTGCAAGGGATACAGTCCGTAAGCACACATGATTGTGCGTGCTGCTGGTCCACTAATAGTACTAACCTTTAACAGTTAATTTTACTAATTTTCATTAATTACTAGTTTCTATGTAACTTTTTTAATATTGTTTTACTTTCTTTTTTTATTCAAGAAAATGTTTTTAATTTATTTATCTTATTTTATTTTATACATTTTTAAAAAAAGGACCTTATCTTCACCATACCTGGTTGTCCAAATTAGGCATAATAATGTGTTGATTCCACTACTATATATATAGCGGTATCGGTTGATATCGGTATCTGTAATTAAGAGTTGGACAATATCGGAATATCGGATATCGGCAAAAAGCCATTATCGGACATCCCTAGTATATATATATATATATATATATATATATATATATATATATATATATATATATATATATATATATATATATATATATATATATATATATATATATATATATATATATACAGAGCCCGGCCCCCGGCCAAATTGTTTTAACCCAATGCGGCCCCCGAGTCAAAAAGTTTGGGGACCACTGTTCTATTGTATTGTTTTAAACAATATTTCTTATCTAAAGTTTTGTTTTTCTTTTTAAAAGGCATGTGTTCTGCTATATTGGTGGTGTTTTGAGGAGGCCAAGCACCAATTACATTGATTTAAATTAATTTTAATGAGAATCTTGAGACACAAGTGTTTTGAGCTAAAAGAGAACCGATCAAGCTCGTAAGTTGAGGTACAGCTGTACATGTTTTATTTTGTTGTTTTGTACTGTGGGGAAAACATTGAAAAACTTGGGGAGAATGTAGCAGATGGTTAGTGTTTGAGGCAAAGAGGTGTGACTATGAAAGACCTTGAGAAAAAGGAGATAAGAGGACTAAAATAGGCGGCAGTAGTCCGTTGAGAACATGTTAACACTGCTGGCCTGGCAGATGGAGGAAATGAAGTTTTTGGTTCTTCTTGCTCTCTTTGGAGGTGCAGGTATTGTACAAAAATCCATGTATACTCTTGTAAAATAACTTATCTATAGGCTTCATAAATACGAATGACTGAAATGGACTGGTCATTATATATTTTTCCATTTCAGCTGCAGCTTCCCTCAAGGAAGATGACAGGATTGTTGGAGGGCATGAATGTGCTAAAAACTCAGTGCCCTACCAAGTGTCTCTCTTCACTGGATACAACTCCTGTGGGGGGGTTCTCCTGTCACCAGAGTGGGTGCTCTCTGCTGCACACTGCAGAACAAAGTAAGGCATTTAGAACATTCTTAGATGATGAGAATCATGATCAATTATGCCAGAAAATGCTTTCATCTACTGTAGATCGGATGTCGAAGTGCGGCTGGGGGAGCATGACATCTGGGAGCCTGAGGGCACTGAGCAGCACGTCATGTCGGCCCAGTTCATTCCCCACCCTGACTACAACCCCCGCACACAGGACAGTGATATCATGCTGATCAGGCTGAGTCGTCCCGCCTCTCTGAACAACTATGTGCGCACTGTTACGCTTCCTTCAAGATGTGCCACTGATGGGACCATGTGTCATGTCTCTGGTTGGGGGAATATTCGACCCAGTGATGAAGGCTGTGAGTTATAACTAATAGCCGTGTCTCGATACAACTTTTTCACTTCCAATACAATACTGATATTTTAGCCAGTATTGTTTGCAATCGATAATGTAAAAAAATTGTTTGGGCTTCGTACGCATGAGTGTGTAGGAGACAGCCGTGAGTGACAGCCTTTTAAATTTTTTTTATCCAAACTCTGACCAAAACCTCTTTAAAGTCAGAATCATAAAAATGATTGCTGCAAATGACACTCATCTTGCTTGGTCTGTCCCATTTTGCACGAGCCAATTTGACTGGGGAGTTCCATGCTTCCCTCATATTACCATCATTTGGAAATGTATGCAGGCTGACTCCTTCGAGTTGTATTGCTACAACATGGAACCATGCATCCAGCAAACATTTGATCCTTCCTTCAAATTTTGCTGAAAAATAACATGACCTTGATATTGCCTCTAGTTGTCTGTGGGTGACATCAGCAGGCTGATACAGGCCCGTCGTTAAAAGACAAGACTTAGGCCCAGTTTACACTAAGCCAGATAAGGTTATCCAGGGTAAATCCCACCTAACCTTATCCTTGTCCACACACACACAATGGTCGTTTACGACCCCTCCCCACCTCCGTCAGCCGGCGCAACGCAACCTAAGACGCATGCGCGGAAGTTGCGCGCGTCATTTTCACCTCCAGTGTTGCTTTGTGTGCAAGTTCTTAGATTGAACTTTTCTGAACAATATCCAGTGTTGTGGTATTTCAATTAAATAAACAAATGGGTTATACTTGTATAGCGCTTTTCTACCTTCAAGGTACTCAAAGCGCTTTGACACTATTTCCACATTCACCCATTCACACACACATTCACACACACTGATGGAGGGAGCTGCCATGCAAGGCGCTAACCAGCAGCCATCAGAGGCAAAGGGTGAAGTGTCTTGCCCAAGGACACAACGGACGTGACTAGGAAGGTAGAATTAACTGGAATCCAGTGTGCTATGGGGCCCTATTGTAGTGAATCACACCTGAGACATCATAAATTAATCAAATCTTTATTGGATACGTGAAAATACACAATGTGACAAAGAACATTTTAGAACAATCAATCTAGGGATCTAGATATCTGGTCAGGACACTCCTCACATTTTGTTGCCTTCACCTTCATTGTCCATTCGTTTTTGGTGACTTTATATACTCTGGACCTAGACGTTGAGTCTGCGACATACATGGCGGACAATAACTGATACAGTCTGCTTTGCCAGTCCAAAAGCATTCGCCGTTTTCCGTAGTCTTCCCTCGACGGCCAGGTAATACAAAGCACACGCTACCTTTTTTATCACATCCACGGGAGCCCGCATTTTCGTTGACTCTCCTTCGACAAATGGACGAAGTTTTTTGGTAAGTAGAATCACAGCTGACCTCGACATTTGAAAGTTATTTTGCCGTGTTGTATCCGAAATAGCTGCGATCGCTTTCTCTTAAGGTATTCATGTGTGATTTCCACAAGCGTCTGTACAGACGGAAGGAGAAACACGGGCATGCCTGGATGACTCGCTTCCATATTTCCAATGGTTGGCTCCGAGTTACGAAACCGCTTTATTATGAAGCTGGCTGTGACGCGTTCTTTCTGACGTCACTTCCTGTGTGGGGCGCGGTCATTCTGGCGTCACTTCCTCTCCGAACTCAGTTTGTAAACGATCAATGAGTCCATACAAAGCTAAGAGCCGGAGATTCAAGAAATACACGGTGCACTTACCCGTGTAAAAAATTGTCCGAGAAGGGGAACCTAAAACGATAGTTTAGTGTGGCTGAAACGGGACTCAGGCTAAATAATTATTCGTTTAAGGGGTTATCCAGCTTAGTGTAGACATAGCCTTAAAAATACTACCGTGTCTATTTTGGGGGTGTGGGGTGGTTTACGGGGGGCATGGGATTTTACATGTAGACATCCTTTTTAGGTCCAGAACTATGAAGTAAGTGTCAGTGTTGTCAGCATTAAAAGTGTCGTAAGTAGGCTTGTTGTGAAGTGTTTGCGATTCCAAAGATGTGGAGGACCTCAGGCAGGGTACAGGTAAGATGATTCTTTACTTCAATACACAAGGCAACATAACAAACTGGGTTCTAGTTGAGAATGGGATGAAGATAGAGTAATGAAACAAACAACAAAACCAAACAAACAAACAGTCGTCTGTAGCGAACAGCTAACAATGGACCAGTAACTAAGACAGGGAAAACACCAGAATATAATGGGGAGTGCTTCGGGGCAGAACCAGGTGAGGACGCTAATCAACAAACAGAAAACAGGTGCGGCTAATCAGCCACCTAGAAACAAGAAAATGTAACCAAGGGAGCAACGGAGCATTGCAAAACATAACAGGCCACTAAAATAAGGAGAATAATACACAGACTCTAACCTGCTGTGACGTGACAAATCATAACAAACGGGGCCCTTTAATTTGGTATTGGGAAAAAATACACATTTATTTAATGGCAACATATGCTGGTGGTGTTCTCTTTATATTTTTGGTTTAAAAAAACTAAACGCAAATTTGAGCCTGTGTCATACACTACTTTAACTGTTTTATTATAGTGACAACTTTACCCTTTCAATTCCTATTGCGTTATATGAATAGACAAACATTGTAATCAATTTGGGGGGTTTCACTGTAGATAACAAAAAAACAGTTAAAGTATTAGGAGCCAAATTTGTAACATAATGATGCCCACTTATATTCCATCTTCCCTATTCAGCAAGGTACCCTCATAAACTGCAGTGCCTGGATGTCCCCCTGCTGAGTGATGACGCCTGCTTTAATGCATATCCTTTCCAAATCACTGACAACATGATCTGTGCTGGTTATCTGGAGGGGGGCAAAGACTCCTGTCAGGTAGTTTGGAGAGGTTACCCAACAGAGTTTCTGCCTCTTGAGGACACATCTATTATAATCATTCATCCCTTTCACCCGCAGGGTGACTCCGGGGGTCCTATGACATGTGACGGCATGCTCCAAGGAGTCGTGTCCTGGGGGAAAGGCTGCGCTCAGAGAAACAAACCCGGGGTGTACACAAAAGTGTGCAATTATGTCAGATGGATCCAAACAACAATGTTGTCTGGCTAGGTTAAATGCAATATGCAATATGAACAATATGCCCCTTGTCATGTGGCAACGTGGGTGCAAAAAGACACCAAAAATAAATCATGTGAGAACATCTGCTCTTCTTGTCACTTTTTCCCACACTTGCACGGACCGTGTGAACTTGCACGGACCGTGTGAACTTCTTTATTTATTAAGTCAACCAAACTTCTCATTACCATTGACTGACAGCAGTTTCAGTTTTTTTCTGCAAGGTTTCATTAGAATGCCAGTGCCATAATTCATAACTGTGGAAAGCATGACCGTGACTATAGCATATCTAAAAAGCCTTGCAGACTTTATAACAGCACCACAAAGTGTTTCTTTTGATGAAATGTCTGAAAATTGGTCATGTTAAAAAAAATCCCCAAAGATGTCATTAACAGTCAGACAATAAATCATGACAGCAAAAACTAAACATCTACGCTGCCGTCTGTGGTTGGAACTGCAGAGAATGTTGCACGCTCATGGCCGCTCGCCATAATCACTGAATATGGAGAAGAGATTCAAATCTAGTGTTTAGCTGGCAATGCTTTCCCTTGTGTGCAATTACAGGGTCATGTTTTAGTGGTTGTGTGTAAACCCAAATGCTAGGGAAATTAAATAAAATGGTTGTAGTTGGTCATTTATATAGATTAAAACCCAGAGCCTTTGAAGAAGGATGTGCACAAGCTGAAATGTTTTGTGTGAACGTCATTCCGCACAAGATTGGAATCACAAAGATTTATACTTGTGTAAAGCAGAGGACGACAAACCGCTTGATGGCCTAAATCTCAGTTGAAACATCTCTGTATGAAATTTGCACCTTCTCCCTATGCTTATGCTTGACTTTTCCTTGGGTACTCTGGCTTCCTCCTACGTCTCCAAAACTTCCTCTGTCAGGTTAATTAGAGACTCTCTAAATCAGGACTAGTGGCTCGAGGACAAAATATGGCACGGGAATGACACCATACAGGCCCGCAGGTTCAGTTCAAATCGTGGGAGACAAAAAACTTTGTACAACAGGAGCACTCTAGTCCTTGCATTGACATTTTAACCTTGCTAGCAAACAGAACACTGGGGTCCAAACTTGTGATTTACACAACTGAGGTGTTCACACTTATAAAGCCCTCTCTTGTTTGGCACTTAATGTAACTAAGGTGTTGCTGTAGCTTGTTCACTTCAGATGCAGTCAGTAGTCATTTCTTCAACTTATTTAGTTATACTAGTGGTGTTCCTCAAGGTTCTATTGTATGTCCTCTCTTTTTCATTATTTGAGCTTGTCAACTGATGGACTGCAAGTTTATTTAAAAAAAAGACGGCAGTATATTCTTAAGAGCGCTTGCTAGGTTTTTTGCAGGAGGTCCTTAAACCTTGAACAATTTCCCTTGTGGATCAATAAAGTTTGTCTAAGTCTAAGTCTAAAACAGCAGAGCGCACCTTTAAATCTGACAAAATAAATAGACCAAAATCAAATGTGTACTCTGGAGGACACTGGTTCTCTGGAATATACAACATAAGAAGGGCGAAGTCCAGCCCCCCGGTTCTAATAGCTCTCTGTGAATATGGCCCCCAAATCAGATTAATTGAATCAATATCTCTGCTCAAAATAGTTAATAGGTTTGTCTATATGTGCTCTATAATAGACGGTTGACCAGTTCGGAACATACCATGCCTCTCACCCAAAGTCAGCTGGGATAGGCTCCATCTTAACTGCAACCATAATGAAGTGTATGAAAAAGATTATAGAATTATAATATTATGGGAATTATAGAGTAATTTTCACACTTGAGTCTGGTACTCTGGTTTGAAACAACATTTGTCCAGCTTTTGTCTAGTTTCGTCCAGCAACTGTCCCACTGAAATGAAACAAAGAGGAGATATTGTTATAATTATTTGGGGTGTCAAAAATAACGAATTAACTCATGTGAATATACACAAAATATTATCGCATTAATCATGTATATACGCAGCTTAATTACATAATTGATTTTGACTGTAGATGCTCCTTTACTGCTATAAGATCAGTGATCACGTCATTGCTAAATCAGTGCAAAAATTAGTGAGGCTGGAAATTTGACTCTAAAATAACCCCAGTTGGAACTTTAAATAACACTGTTATCAGGTTTTAAGCAAATAAATAATGTGCTTTCAAGTAAAACATAAAACATTTTTGCTGACAATAAAATTGCATTTGTGTACAAATATTAGGCTCTTTTTAAGTTAATTTAAATTATGCAAGTTACTAATAACCTAAGATTAATCATGGTTAATCCAAATTCAAAAGTGTTATTAATCTGACTGAAGAAATAAACAGCTGACAGCACTAGTAATTATTTAAAGACGTCAAAAAGGTTGTCAGAGGTGTGCTTCAAAGAGACGGCATTTCACAGCAATTTCACTGAACTGTAATGACCAACAAGACCTCCGTTTTTAAAAACGGATATTAGATATGTGCTTTATCATTTATGACTCTTTGAAGAGAGACGGATCTTGAGGAGTCGTTACTTTCAAAGAGCCGTCCAAAAGACTGGCTCGTCAGTATAGTCCTTTCTTATTTATTTTTTTTACCTTTTTTTAATCAAAGAAACAATCACTAATAGCGGTTAAAATATGTTTGTTTATTTCAAACATAGAAACATAATTACACAATAATAGATCACATATTTAGTGTCACACAAACTTCAACATGTCCTAAAAGGGGTGGGAAGAATGCTTATTTAGTCCTGCCCCCTCTTCATTTCACAACTTTTAGTAATATTTGCATTCACTTCCTGTAGTCAATCTGTAACATAAATATACAATGTAAATACATTCATATAAATACAATTGAGTTAAAATCCACATGAACAGAAGTGGATCAGAATACTCAAAATGTACACAAATATTACTCTTGGTGGGAATTGTTTTGAAATATTGACTATAATTTCCCCATGCTTTGACAGTGACATTAATATTTTGATATTTTTATAGCATTTTTAGTATTTTAACAATACAGAAAATATATAGAAATAAGTAAGACTTAATACTGTATGCAAATAACAAGTGCAGATACATCTAGAATCCAAATTAGGACAGTAAAAATGTAAAATACTGAATTAAACTACCCTAACCGGTGTGTGTACTCTTGATACTTATTCTGCACACCCCGGTCAGACCGCTAAGGTCATCTGATCAGTGCTTTTTAGAATGCCCAAGATCGATACTTTTAAATCTTCTTTAAAAGTCACTTATTTATTAACACAAGCTGAGCTGGACATTTGTATTGACATTTTCATCTTTTTATCCATTTTAACAGTGTTTTATATCAAGACTGTTTTGCAAATATAGGGATTTTTATAATTTTTTATATTTCTAATCTTTTACCTTTTGTTTTTTTTGCACAATTTTTATGCATTTTAACAGCATTTTATAAATAAGTTTTGTCCTTACTGTGATTTTGATCATTATTATTATTATTTTAGCTTTCTGTTTTAATCTGCACAGCACTTTGGGGCAGTCGCCTGTTTTAGAAATGTGCTATATTAATAAATGTACCTTGACCATGACAAAGACAATAAAAGTCTTGAATATTAAATATCCTCATCAAACAAACCAGGGAATTGAATGACTCAATGACTAATTTTGTAGTCCAGTCCCCTGTCAGGTGGCACGCACATATGCATGTACATAAAAAAACAGCTTGCAAATGAACGGCTTGCAAATGCGAATCGGATCTCATCGTTGACAAAAGAGTCGTTCAAAAGACTTAATTCGTCTGTGAACATCACATCTCCACCATGTATGCATAAATGTATTTACACTTCTGAGCTCATGTTTAACTTTCATTTTGTTGATGATTTTCACTCAGCTTTCTGTTGGGTGTTGCCATTTCATCGCCCGTTTACAATTGCGTTGGCCTAAGCAGTGTTCTGGTACTTTAATGCAGTCGGCTGGACTTTGCTGGAAGGCAGACCGAGACCACTCTCATGCTGCCTCGGTCCTCTTTTTAGACTGGTCCTGTTGGTCCTGGACTGCTTTCACACTTATCTTACGACCTGTACTAGCAGAGCAAACTAGTTGGTTTAAACCGGACTAAATGTGACAAGTGTGAACGCACCCCAAAATTCAGATTTGTCAAGACAGCTTGCCAGCAAATGAAATACGTCCACACTGCCGGGTCGGATGTCTAATTCGGATTTTTTTGGGTCAATTTGTCAGGTTCAAACACTGATGACATCTATTAAACAGACAAGAAGCAAGGAATCATGCAGAGACAGAGTTCAATTTGGCTTAAATGAGGAGAGACGTTTTTTGGGCTGTACTCCAGTTACAGATCCAAACTACGCTCTAAAGTCCAGCCCATGTGCTTCCTCTATTTATTTGGGAGGTCCCTGGTTACATCACTGAAGCTGCTGCTGAAGGAAGGGGTTAATCTCAGCAGCTCCAGTTAGACACAATATATGACTATTAATGAAATGCAAATGTGCTGACACTCGTGATATCGCCCTGTCTCTGCTCTGTCTGCGTCACGGCACTCGATGTTCCCTTGGCAGTCAGCAGGCCGATTCAGGGTCTGAAAACACTGATACGAGATGATGTCCCTTTGCACAGATAGAAAAAGTACAACTTCAGCACAATTGATAATAACTATAGCAACAGCCCTTAAGCATAAGAGTTGTGTGATAATATATATATAATTATTCTAACACAATTTCAAACTTTTTAGTGGCTGTTCACATTACCAAAAAAATGTGCTTCATAATGTGAATGCAAACTGACCCGCATGGGGTCATGACGTTGCTCGCACTGCAGTGTTTACAAAAGTAAAAATGGCTTCAGCTCCAGCCGGTCTGAGAACTGGCGCATTTGTGGCAATTTCAAGGATTTTGTGCAATCAAAGTAAATATTTTCTGAACCGAATTTTTGGGCGTAGAAGATTGAGAAGTAAGATGACAAGTATTTTGGCTCTCCCGTTTTACGGATAATTTGCTTCGATGGCTGCTTGAAGAGCATGTCTGTGGGCAAGCAGTTGGAAAGTTGATGGAAGTTTCACGTGAGTTCCTAAAACATTTTATTTTCACCTGTTTTCTGCTCGGTTGTCAACTATTAATTTTATAACCATCTTTTGGCGAAAAATTAATTACAGTTATTGCTTTTTGATGACATTTTGGTCTGATGAATGCGACCGGAGCGCGGGAGCGTTCACATTGAGGACGCATCGCATATATATCCGATTTATAAACACTTACAAAAAAGGCCTCGGTCGGATATGAACATTTGGAATTTTACTTTTCACACAGACATGAATAAATCCGATACTGGTCGCATATGGGCAAAACTACTTGGAATTGACTAAATAGAGACTAAAGTTGGCATTAAAAGAGATCATTCATTGTACAATTTTGATACTTGTCTTCAAGTCCAAAAACATGTCTGCCGACCTTGTTAAAACTTTAATGTTTAAAAGCATGCATACTTCCTTCATCCTCTTAACAGTTTGTCAGTACATAAATATATGACCAAAGAAGGATAAAATAAATTGTTAATTTATTTAAACAACTACAAATAAATACAACAAAATACATTCATTAAACAGGGTTTTTCTGAATTAAATCAAAGCTATTTAATAATTGGTATATGGGTTATGCTTGTTTAGCGCTAAAGAAAAACCTGAGGGATTTCTCACTTTTTTAAATTTTAATGTTTTGCTTAATAGTTTTGAATCATTGGTCTAGCAGAAGCGTCAGATGTGGCCGGTGAATGCCTGAAAATAATGTGCATAAATAAAGCACTTCATCTCACGTATTCGTTTCTTTGATAGAAAAATTGCATGTACTGCATAAAATGTCATGTCTTTTATACTTTAATATTAGCTGGTCATGCAAAAAATATTATATTACCTTATATCCCCCTCCCCCGCCCCAAATCCTAAATATCTATTTGATTTCAAAGCAAGTTATCCATCCCGTTGTATGAAAAAAAAAAAACAAATGCATCGGCATTTGATGCATGGTGCATGCATAGTATAATAATATCATAAGGTGATTATTGAAAATCTTATATACTCATTGTTACATGCAGCCCTCTAAAGGCAACCATTACTGCGATGTGGCCCTCGATGACAATGAGTTGGACACCCCTGGTCTAGAGAAAAATCTGTGTTTACTTTGAATAATTTAGGTTTGAGAATGAAAAAAATACATCTTTCTTTTTTTCCTCTGAAGAAGTCAACTTCCTGCCACATTACCTTTCAAAATACGATAACTAAACTCAAACCCCGGTATTAACTCTTATTTTGAAGTGCAATAAACCGGAAACCAGTTTCCACCAAACATGGCGGCGCGGGGTAAAAGCTGTTGGGTTGCTCCGGAGGTATACAAACACCACGAACAGAAGAAAGTATGCATATCTCGGGCAAAATATCGAGAAGGGAGGAAAGCCAGGGCTGTTAAGGTGAGATATAAAGTGCTAATGAATATAAAGTTAAGGATAACATGTGACCATTTTTGTGGACCGTAACCTTCTTTCAAATGTGGCAGGTGTACACCATTAATTTAGAGTCGTGTTACGTCATGGTGCAAGGGGTCCCTCCCATTGGAGTCATGACGGAGCTGATCCAGCTGTGTGCGCTGTACGGAACTGTGCAAGAGTACAGACCGTTGGATGAGTACCCTGCTGAGGAGTTCACGGAGGTCTACCTTGTCAAGTTCCAGAGGATCACTAGTGCCAGGTTCATCATGTAGCTGCTCAAATTGTAGCATTCAGAGTGTCACAATTATATCGACCCCTGTGACTAAGACCGCTTCTGTAAATTGTCTGACATTCAGGGCAGCCAAACGACACATGGATGAGAAGAGTTTTTACGGAGGTGTGCTGCATGTTTGCTATGTACCCGAGTATGAGACCGTGGAGGACACCAGGATGAAGCTGCAGGACCGGAGGAGATACATCATGTGGGCTGCTCGAAGTAAAGGTGCAGTATGTAACAGAATGATGTATACATTTCACCAAAATAGTATTGAGACAAATGCCCCATTTAGCGGAACAGAAAAACATTTAGAGGGGGCATTACATTTTTACAGAGGGGCCCCTGACAAATATGTATTACCTCCGCAGGAGCACGCACGCTTGTTAAAGGTGCACTGCTGGGGCTTTGTCTGTCCACAACTGATCACTACATCAGGTTTTCCCCTAACTGTAAAAGATCGTGGCTCCACGGCAAAAAAAACCTGCCACAACTTAAGAATATGTTTATTTTTTTATTTTTTTTTACATGAATACAAGTTTACCTAATATTTTGTATGAATTGATATACTGTAAATAGTATATTATTTAAGTATTATTAGCCACAATATGTTTGAAAAACATCTCAAATAGCATAAGAATGTTAACCTGACTCTCGCCAGATCCTTGTAGTTCGCTGAGCTCCACACAAGGATCTGGGACTTCTCAATAGAAGATGTATTTCAGAAGGTGGGGCCTTGTAAAAAAAATCATTGTATGTGATTGGATAAACCACTTGTCCGTTATTTTGAATGACGTGCTACTTCAACCACTCACATCAAAATCAACCCGTGGCGCTGATGAGAGCGACGCTGGGAAATCCAAAACAGAACAGCCGACATATTGGATAACGACAGAGCGAAAAGCTAGAGAACTTTTACTGAAACCACGCAGCAATGTCAGTAGACGATCGATGTCGCAAAACAGTTGCAATAGCAGAATCAATGTCAGCACACGACTCCTCGCTGCGTGCCGCCATTGATGTTTGAATCAAACAGTCGCTTTGGCGCTACGTCACATCTATGAAATCCCGCCCGGCGATCCTGATTGGTTCATTATTTTTTGCTATCTTGAAGGAGTTTGCATTGCCCTCGAGCCCAGATTTTTGTGTGGAGCTCAGCGAACTACAAGGATCTGGCGATAGTCAGTCAGGTTATAAGAATTTTCCTCTGCTTTATTTAAAAATTTAAAAAAATTGGTGCATCTGAATCACCTGTCAGTAGTGCCACGGCTGGTTGCACACCTAAACAGAGTTGACACTCTACATAAAACATTTGTTTAGCCTTTTTAAAGAATATATATGCATCATTGCAAATCAAAATGATCATGATGCCATATATATGATGTCACAATGACTAATGGCAATTTGGGGGAAACCCTGTACATATACGACAAACACTTTATATTTGTGTTTTTTGTAAGGATATGTGTTTTAAATGAGCCTTTATCATGTCGGAAAAATTACAAATGGCCATTTTCTACGGTATTAAGCATAGAAATGGCAGCAGATAATAGATTTAACTTAGTCAATGTCACAGTTGATGACTCGCCTGCTGATGGCATAGCAGTAAAAATTAAATGTGTCCTCGTCACTTTCTCCCAGGTGTACACATATTACTGTGTGGAACAAGTTAATTTCACATATTTTGTTTTTGGTGGTGACTTAGTCATCTGGCAAGAAAAAAAATCTGATTGGCTCTCATTCATAACCAACCCCCACCCCTCTTTCTATGTTTGCCGTTAAAGGCTGTGATTTGATATATTCCAAACTTGTCCCACGCATTTACAAGACGAAATTAAATATGATTGGATTTCGTTTTGTCAACATTTTCGTCTCTTTTTTTATACGTTAGCTAACTTGTCAGTTACTTATTATCGTCTTAGTCAACGGGCCTTTGTTTTGATTACTTTTTGTTTTTTGCGGTATAGCTCGGTTGGTAGAGTGGCCGTGCCAGCAACTTGAGGGTTGCAGGTTCAATTCCCGCTTCCGCCATCCTAGTCACTGCCGTTGTGTCCTTGGGCAAGACACTTTACCCACCTGCTCCCAGTGCCACCCACACTGGTTTAAATGTAACTTAGATATTGGGTTTCACAATGTAAAGCGCTTTGAGTCACTTGAGAAAAAGCGCTATATAAATGTAATTCACTTCACACTTCACTTATCGTCTTATTTTTACCTGCTATGACGTTAAAAAAAAAAGGGGAAAAAAAGAAACAGCTTTCAGCCCAGGGCAGTCATGGCTGAAGGCTGGTATATACTCTTGCGTTGCGTAGCTTGCGTACCCCCCGACGGCGCTTGATTTATAATTCTTCCATGGGGGGTGGCGCCAAACTTGTAATTCTCTTTCAAAACACTAAGGGGCACTGTCTCCAGATGGAGCAATTGCAGACTCTAGATCAGTGTTTTTCAACCACTGTGCCGCGGCACACTAGTGTGCCGTGAGATACAATCTGGTGTGCCGTGGGAGATTATATAATTTCACCTATTTGGGGTAAAACATTTTTTGCAAACCAGTAATTATAGTCTGCAAATGATGTGTTGTTGTTGAGTGTCGGTGATGTCTAAAGCTCGGCAGAGTAACCGTGTAATACTCTTCCATATCAGTAGGTGGTGGCAGGTAGCTAATTGCTTTGTAGATGTCGGAAACAGCGGGAGGCAGGGTGCAGGTAAAAAGGCATTTAATGCTTAAACAAAAAATAAACAAAAGGTAAATGCCCCTAAGAAAAGGCATTGAAGCTTAGGGAAGGCTACGCAGAACGGAACTAAAACTGAACCGGCTACAAAATCAACAAAAACAGAATGCTGGATGACAGCAAAGACTTACTGTGGAGCAAAGACGGCGTTCACAATGTACATCCGAACATGACATGACAATCGACAATGTCCCCACGAAGAAGGATAAAAACAAAGTAGATGCGGGAAATATCGCTCAAAGGAAGACATGAAACTGCTACAGGAAAATACCAAAAAAAAGAGGAAAAGCTACCAATATAGGAGCGCAAGACCAGAACTAAAACACCAGCACCGCCCGCAACCCCAAAAGGGACAAGCGGTAGAAAATGGATGGATGGATGGACTTTTTACTGTCAACTGAGTTTCGTTTTTAATGATTTCTGCTGGTGGTGTGCCTCCGGATTTTTTCAACGCAAAAAATGTGCCTTGGCTCAAAAAAGGTTGAAAAACACTGCTCTAGATACTGTGTATTTCCTTCCTGTGAAGAGTGACTCTGTACAACCACTGAACTACAACATTGACAACTTTGTTTACACTGGAACTAATTATTCACAATAATCAGGTTACTTTTAATGAACGTTTTAATTATAAACCTTTGAAAATGGACTGTGCACCTTCTGAACGTGTCGGAGAAGAGGACGTTATTTGCAACAATATTTGGCCGTTCGGTACATGGGACAAGAGAGATCCAACATGTAATTTTAAATAAAACTGTTAAATAACTATTTAAGTTAGCGACATGCTAGTGTTCATCTCTGTGGTCAGGTTCAGAGTTCACAAATGTTTGTAATTATACTGTGCCTGAAAGATTATTGATGTAGAATGAGAAATGTGTGTGAGAGAAAAAGAAGTCTGTGCATGAGAAAGAATATGTGTCGGAATTGGCGCAAAATTTGGAATAAAAGTTAAGTGACGTACTTTCACTTTGTGACTGCTTCTGGACGCAACAACACGATAAACTGAAAAACAACACACAGTAATTTTTTTCAGAGCGCACCAAGATATTAAGTACACAAAATCAGTTTTTCATGCAAATGTTTAATCACTGTTTTATTTCATACAATAATTTGTGCATTTCAAGCACAAATTCTGCTCGCTTGTGTTCAGGGACCCTCCCTGGCAAAAACTGACCAATCACAGGTCTGCGTTCTGCATCGCCGGTGCACGTAGGCTACGCAGGGGGAGGGGGACAACGCAAGCTCCGTGACGCAGGAGTGTACACCAGGCTTGACTCTGTGGCCCGACCCATGATGCCAGATCAATTGAAATATTGATAGTATCAACCAAGGGTAGTATCAGTATTAAATCAATGCTAGCGTGATGGGGTTAGGGTAATGAAGATTATAGCAATATTATTTAGTTGTTTATTTCTAGAAATGTCTGTGTGTTTGTTTT
Source organism: Entelurus aequoreus (assembly GCF_033978785.1). Taxonomy (NCBI): domain Eukaryota; kingdom Metazoa; phylum Chordata; class Actinopteri; order Syngnathiformes; family Syngnathidae; genus Entelurus; species Entelurus aequoreus. The sequence goes on along the minus strand of NC_084741.1, from coordinate 38,766,349 downwards.
GCTGTTCATATTGTTACAATGTTTTATTTATAAATTGTTTCCAAAAAAAAAACTTACCCCAGGGAATAATTTATTTCTCTTAGGCACAAGAGATATTTGGAGTCTGCCGCTAATTATAAAACAATTAGTAATGTTGTGAAAATTGAAATTTTAATCCATCCATCCATTTCCTACCGCTTGTCCCTTCTGGGGTTGCGGGGGGTGCTGGAGCCTATCTCAGCTGCATTTGAATATTACAAGAATATTTTTTATTTCATGCCAAAATATTTGTCATTTTATAAAAAATAAGTTGTAATATTATGGTTAATGTTTGTCTTTTTGGCTACTGCTACTGTTGAGTATTAAACTCTGCGACTGTTTTTTTCGGATATTGACCACGTTGGGGTTCCGGTCAGAGAACACACAGTCATCATTTGGACTCCTCCAACTTTAATGGTGCATATTGGTGTAGGTTCATTTAGTTAGTTAGTTAGTATCTGTAAACCACAAGCAAACACCCATCATCATTTATGTCATTTAACTATACAACAATGTATATATATGCCTATATATATGCTCAAAGTAAAATACTAGAGACATAATATATTGCATTTCCACAATGGCATATGAGCTAGCCACATTAGCAGCAGCAATGCTATCCTTAACAGGGAGATGTTAGCTCGTAGCATTCTGACAACACAGCATCAATAATATTATTAAAACACCCCTAAATGTTACACAAACACAGTGATGTCTATTAATAAACTAAATTAGTCTTATATAATAATCAACATACTCACATCGTCAAAGACTAGAGCACCGATTAAACGTAGCAGAGAAAACAAGTCAGCACACATGTCAAAAGGGAAGTGGAAGTGACCCCTACAGGAAGGAAGCGGAAGTGCCACTGTCATGAAATGCTTCAAAATAAAGTATCTGAAAACGTAGATAAACATGTAGAATTCTTAACAGCCGCCCCCACATTTGTACAACAAATGTGTAACTACAGGAATTCTTCAAGTGTCCTTACTGTCATCCTCTAAACTTGGAAGTGGGATCAAGCAAGCTACCGGTCTGGTGTAGACTTTACTCTTGACCATTACCTCAGCAGCCCTGACCTGTCCATCTTGACTCTGAATGGTTTTAACCACTCTGCCGATGGGCCACTGTGCTCTTGGAAGTGAAGGGTCCACCATCAGAACTACAGTGTTGATGGTTAAATTTTTGGAAGACCTCTGCCATTTTGACCTGGTCTGCAAAGTGGGTAGATAGCTGCGTATGAAGTGGATCCAAAACTGATCCACAAGTGTTTGACAATGGCGCCATCTCCGCCGCCCCATGACAGCTGAGACGTAAACTACTTGCGGCAATGCAGAATCTCGCCGCCCCATGAGAAGGATGTTTGGGGTGATTGGGTCCAGATCAGAAACATCAGATGATACGTACCCTAGTGGTTTTGAGTTCAGTATCCCCTCCACTTCTACTAGAGTTGTGTGCAATACATCTTCTGTGACTGACTGCCCTCCTACTGCGACTTGGAGACTGGCCTTGATGGATCTAATTTCCCGTTCCCATGCCCCACCAAAATGAGGGGCATTTGGAGGGTTAAATTTGAAGTCAATCTGATATTCTGTCAGTTGCTCTCGTAGCTGAGGTTCCATCTCTGCAAACACTGTCCTGAGTTCTCTTTCGGCTCCTCGGAAGTTGGTCCCACAATCTGACAGTACCTCTCTTGGTCTTCCCCTTCTGGCAATGAACCGACGTAGAGCGAGAAGGAATGCATCGGCATCCATGGAGTTGAGAAGCTCGATGTGAACTGCTCGAGTTGTAAGACACTTAAAAACGACACCCCGTCGTTTCTCTGATCTTCTGCCCACTTTGACCAGATAAGGTCCAAAACAATCCACACCTGTTGAATGGAAGGGTGGACAGAGAAGTCTGAGGCGTTGTGGTGGCAGATCTGCCATCCTTGGGACTGTCGGTTGAGCTCGCCAGCGTTGACAAGATGGGCAATTGTGCTGATGGTGCCTGACTGCTTGTCGTCCTCGCAGAATCCAGTAATGTCTTCGAAGTTCTGCATACACTCGCTCTGTACCTGGGTGCAGAAGTCGTTCGTCCATGTCCTTGATGAGGAGTTTAGTTATCTGATGTTTTGGGTCCAGCACAATAGGATGGATCTCTTCTAAGTCCGAGTTCTGGAGTCGTCGCAGCCTACCCCCAACTCGAATTAACCCTGTAGCTGAGTCCCACTCAGGAGAGAGGCACGCCAGATGACTCTTAGCTGACACTGCGTTCTGTGTTTTAAGAGACATGATGTCTGCGGGAAAGGTTTGAACTTGACATTTTCTCAGCAACAGAAACTCAGCTTCTTGGGAGCTGATTGTCTGACTGTGTGTCGAACCTCCTGGTCCTTCCTGTCCCGCCTGCTGAGTGACTTTTACTAATTCTTTCCAGGTATTGAATAGAGAAGCATCCGGAATATTATTGTCGCTTTGCACTACTGCAAGACCACAGAAGGTGATGCTCTTTAGTTCGGATGAAGTCAGGGATGAATCTTTCTCCGGTCTTTTTGGCCAGTATTCCGCACTTTGCCTGAGAAATGGGGGTCCTTGCCTCCAGCGCCCGTCCTCCGCAAGTTCCAGAAGTGGTTTCCCCCTGGTGATGTCATCAGCAGGATTGTTGTGGGTGTCCACATACCGCCAGGATTGTCGATCTGTCAGCTCCTGTATCTCTGAGACACGCGTTCCAACAAAGACCTTGAAGCGGCAGGAGTCCGACTGGAGCCACTCCAGAACCGTGGTGGAATCCGACCACAGTGTTGTCTTTTGAAGAGGGAGGGTCATCTCTGTCTTTAAAACCTTGGCAAGCTGAGCTCCAGCTAATGCTGCACAGAGGTCCAGGCGAGGCATGGATTGTTGTCTTTTTGGAGCTACCCTTGATCTTGCCATAACGAACGAGGTGAGAATGACATCTTTAGTCTGTAGTCTGACATAAGCAACTGCTCCATATGCTCGTTCGGAGGCATCACAAAAGATGTGCAGATCATACTCGGAACCAGTGGTTGGGATTGGTGTGTAGCAGCGTGGTATAGATAATTTATCTAGATGTTGGAGCTCACTCTCCCACTGCTTCCAGGCTTCCTGTAGGGCTCGCGGTAAGTCGGAGTCATCCCAGCTTCTCTGCTTGGACCATAGCTGCTGAATGAGAACCTTGGCGTGGGTCGTATACAGTACTATAAACCCCAGGGGGTCATACTGGCTGGCTAGCACCTGATATGCAGTCCTCATGGTCAATATGGTATGTTCGATGTTTCTACATTGATAGCCAAGGGTGTCAGTAGCACAGTTCCATCTCAGGCCTAAAGCAGGCTCTTGTGGCTCAATTCGGTTCTGGCTTAGCCACTGCTCTGTGGTAGTTGATCTTCCTTTAGGCGGGACTTGGGCTAACACCTCTGGTTGGTTACTTGCCCATTGTTGGAGGTCAAATCCTCCTTCTGCCATCAGTTTGCGCAACTGAGTCACCTGCTGTGCAGCCTCAGATATGTCGGTGAAACTCTTTAAGCAATTATCCACATAGAAACTTTGCTCCACTGATTTAAGAAGTCTTGGATGGTTGTGTTGGTGATTCCGAGCATGTTGCTGCAGAGCAAATATTGCACAGCACGGGCTGCATGTCGTTCTGAATGGAAGCACTTGCCATTCATAAACGTCTGGTGGGTCTTTGCTGCACAAATCTCTCCAGATAAAACGAAGGAGTGGTCTATCTTCAGGGAGAAGACGGATCTGATGAAACATTGCTCGGATATCTCCACTCACAGCCACCTGGTGCTGTCTGAACTGAAGAAGAACACCTAGCAAGGATGGTCCCAGGGTAGGCCCAGGGAGGAGTTGGTCGTTCACAGACACTCCCTGATGTCGAAACGAGCAGTTGAAGACAAGTCTTGCCTTCTCATTGTGGAACACGAGATGATAGGGAAGATACCACGCTTCATTGGACTGTTCCGTCTCTTCATGCGAGAGCTTCTTGACATACCCTGCTTGAATGAGCTTAGCGATCTCAGCAGAAAAGGAAGTAACTTTCTCTGGATTCTTCTTGAGCCTTTTCTCTGTGCTTCTCAAGTGAGCCATAACGGTGGATATGGAACTGTTGAGTTTAGGCATATCTTTCTTTCTTAGGAGGGGTGTTGCATAGCGCTGGACACCCTCTATGTCGACTCGCTAAGTTCTTGTCTCCAATAAGGTGATTGCTTCCTGATCTTCACGAAAGCGAACAACCATCTTTTCGTTCCTGAAAGGCAAAACATCAAGTTGCCATAACTTTTCCACATTACGAAACAAGATGTCATTGGGAGTGGCAAGTGAGATAAAGAGACACAATTGTGTTGAGCTCTGTCCTTGTGTTCTTTCCTCCGCCCCTTGTAAAGTCCATCCAAGTGCTGTGTGGATGGCTATGGGTCCTCCATTATTTCCCTGGCGGACTGGCTTCGTGGCAGTGATCAGGTGCACATTGTCTGATCCAATTAACACTAGGGGGCGTGCATTGGAGAATGGTTGCAACGAAATCCCACGTAGATGTGTGTACTTCCTCTGAAGTCTCTGAACTGGGTAGGTCTGCTCCATCAGATCCAGACCTTGTGCAGTAAACGCACCTTGCACTTGGTAACGTTTTCCTGGGTTCTTTATAGGGGAAATCTCAAAGTCAACTGTTAAACCCTTGAGGTGGGTAAGGTCTGTGCGCACTGTGCGCAGGGCAAGGATTTCATGTTGGCCATGCAAGTGTAGATGTTGTGCTGCGTCAGGTAAAATCATAGTTCGTTGAGCCCCATCATCTAAGACAGCAAATGTCTCCATTGATTTTGAATTATGGTGCAGTAGTACAGGAACAACTTTCAGGAGCACTCTACTTGAGGTGATGCTGGGAGTCAAATAGACACGACTCTCTGTGGGAGTCATCTGGGTGTCTTCAGTATACCGTTGAGCTACGTTGTGGAGAACTTGGAGGTGGATACCATTGCAGTCGCTGCAGGGCTTCTTGAAAGTACATGCGTCGGGTGCATGAGCACGTGCACATCTCCAGCATTGTCCTTCTTCTACTATCCATTTATCCAGGTGCGCTGCAGAATGTTTTGTGATCTGTTGACAGCGACCAATATAGTGTTCCTTGCTATTGCAGAAGAGACAATGCATTTTGTTAGCTTTGTTGGTGTCAGCAAGAGCGTGCTTAGGGGAGGCACCATGTCGTGTTGGCGCTGCTCCAAGATATACAGCTGTAGCTTGACCTCTGACCCTGAAGGGACTTTTTTCTGTTGCGCTCCCCGAGGGCTTCTCCTGTTGATAGCGTTGCACTAATCTGCTGGAAAGGCGCTGCTGTTGTGCTTTACTTTGAAGCCATCCATTTAGGTCCTGCAGGTTGTAGGGGTTCAGACTTGTGCCATTTAGTTTGCCTTGTAACTGTAGATGCTCGATGAACCCATCTCTGTGGTACTTTGGCAGCTTGCTAAGTAGGCGATCGACATGTGAGCAGCAGTTCAGTTCCATGCCTGGTTCAGGTGAGGGAGTATGTGAAATGGAAATTGCAGCACAACTGTCGCTCACTGAAGGAGGTTGTGCTGGTGAAGGCTCCGTGTCCGTATGAAGGTCATTTCCATCCATTTCTTCTTCCATGAGGAAGGACGATATGTGTTCCATCAGCTGTTGCCGTCGCCGTTGTCTGCTCTCATATTGGCGGAGTTTAGCAGTAAGTCGAGTAATTTCGTCGGTCTCCTCCTTTTCCTTTACTGATACTGATTCCATTAGTTTCCTGAGTGAAGAAACATTCAGCATGTCGACTGACGTGGCACGATGTGAGGTTACTCGGTCATCTATTTGAAGCAATGCATTTGCTTGGCTACTGTTCACTGCGGCTGCTGCTCCTCTCTGCTCCTCCATCTTGGCAGGGGGGGGAGGAAAGGGCAGGTCGGTGCACATTATAGGCAAGGATGTAGTCTTCAAGATGTTTTAGGGTGCGGCGTTCCCTCACCGATCGGTCTCGTACATCAGAATGGAATGGAGACGCAGATTCATCCTCTGATGACATTTTCATTGTAGCCAATTATATCTGGCTCGAAGGACCTTTGTTGAGTATTAAACTCTGCGACTGTTTTTTTCGGATATTGACCACGTTGGGGTTCCGGTCAGAGAACACACAGTCATCATTTGGACTCCTCCAACTTTAATGGTGCATATTGGTGTAGGTTCATTTAGTTAGTATCTGTAAACCACAAGCAAACATCCATCAACATTTATGTCATTTAACTATACAACAATATATATATATGCCTATATATATATGCTCAAAGTAAAATACTAGAGACATAATATATTGCATTTCCACAATGGCATATGAGCTAGCCACATTAGCAGCAGCAATGCTATCCTTAACAGGGAGATGTTAGCTCGTAGCATTCTGACAACACAGCATCAATTATATTATTAAAACACCCCTAAATGTTACACAAACACAGTGATGTCTATTAATAAACTAAATTAGTCTTATATAATAATCAACATACTCACATCGTCAAAGACTAGAGCACCGATTAAACGTAGCAGAGAAAACAAGTCAGCACACATTAACACATGTCAAAAGGGAAGCGGAAGTGACCCCTACAGGAAGGAAGCGGAAGTGCCACTGTCATGAAATGCTTCAAAATAAAGTATCTGAAAACGTAGATAAACATGTAGAATTCTTAACAGCTACTACCAATGAAATATATTTATTTGTAATCAACTTCCAGAGAAACATGATGGTGAGTATGAAGTAATAAATATTAATGCGGTATATGAATTAAAAAGTTCCCCCAAACGCTGTGACAGGCTATCAGTACATACAATCAAATTCATTGTATGTACATGGAGTGTTTAATGCTCCATAATACGGGATAGCAAAGAGGCACTTACTTTGCATTATGATAATGATGAAGATGAAATAATAAGCTTAAATGAGGGAAAAGAAGTTAAAAGATATCAAAGATGATGCCGACCATCAACAAAAAGTTTCTTCCCAAGCTCACTCTGCCACCATGATCCATGCCACCAGCACTGCAGGTGTATGCGCTTAATATAAAGACAATACCACAGCCACAGGGCCATCCACAACCAATCAGTGCAGTGCTAAAATGGCAAATCATATACACACACACAACTAGCAAGTGTGGCACGTACAACTATTATGAGTATAGATTTTTGGTAGGATGAGGACAGTTAAATTGTTGTGTAGTTTTCAAAATACACAACTAAAATTGTCACTTTTGTAGGAGTTGTTCCATCATTAACATGTTTTTGGATTATTATTTATTTATGTTAATGTATAGGAATTTCAACTTTAATTCGTTCAAATAACCACTTTATTTTTTGTAATATTACATGTCATCTTAAAAGTACAAGAATAACTTGTAATTTTACAAAAATAAAAAAATTTAATAGAAGGATTAAAAACCGTAATAACATAGTAAAAAAATATTTTTTTGAGAAAATGTGTTATTTCACGGGAAAAAAGTTCAGTCATTTTATGAAAACGGAGTTGTAGTATTACAAAATGTTAAAATTTGAACAAAATTGTAATATTGCAACCATAGAGTTGGGTTAAGACGATGACAGGTGTCAAATTAAATACAACTAAAATCTATTTTTTTGTTGGGTTTGTGTCATCAACAAGAAACAATTACTGGTAGTGCTTTATGTGCACGACAAACTGAGAGCTACAGAGCTGGCCTCATCCTGTGTATGTCCAAGCAAGCTACATTTTTAATTATGGATGCCAAGATGCGACGGAAAATAATAAAATAACACGGCCAAAAACATTGATACACTTGACAGCAAAAATGTATTTATTTGAAATAACTTTATTTTAACGTTTATAATTTCAGTCAAGTGCCCATAAAATTGTCTCAACTTTATCACCCTGGAGGCGCCCCTTCTTAAGATTAATGTTAAAATTTTGTCTCGTCTCATTCTGGTGAACCAAATTCGAATTACAACTTTATTCTTGTCACATTCTTTCATAATAGTATAAGAATACATTTGTAATAAAAAAACACCTTTGTATTATAAGTATGAAAATACATAGAAGTAAATGTATTAAAAAAGAAAAAGCGATTTTCTGAGAAAATAGTAATTTCTTTGAAAATATAGAAATTATTACAAGACATTTTTTTATGTGGAAAAAAATATTGTATATTTTTTGTTAAGATAAGTGCGGTTGTCAAGTTAAATTGTTAAATGTTTTTACTTAGAAAAATCACCTTTTTGTTTATATTTATTCTGTCATTAAGGATTCGAATCCATGACAATGTCACTTTTTAAAATTTTTATTACATCTTTATTCCTGTAATATTACCTTATGTCGTAATATAAGAATACAGTCGTCCCTCATTTATCGCTGTTAATTGGTTCCGGACATTACCTCGATGAATGAATTTCCGTGAAGTAGGAATCATATAAATTATAAATCAAATATAATCTTTTAAATAAATGTTTCAACAATATTAAAGCCCTCAAGACATAAAATAAAACCCTTTAAGTAACCTTTACCCTCTTTTAATTGAATATAGTAATGTTGCTTGAGGCTGAGCCAATCAGTGGCTATGATACTGAACAATGTGCTCTGTTTGGTTTGGTTTCCTCCAGTGGCCAATACTCTTGTAGTATTAATATTTTGAGTTTACTTAGCTATTTTTATGCTAAATTTAGGACCTAACATTGTATTATGCTTTAAAAAACGTTGTAAATGTCCCTAAAAAATCTGTGATGTGGTGAAGCCGCAATAATAAATGTGTAATGGGGTGTATTTACTAGGATGAAACTGTAAAATTACTTGTAAAGGAATTAAAGTTTTGTCAAGGAAAAATGTCATTTTGTGAGGAAAAAAGTAGTAATTTTATTGTAATGTTAGAAGAAAAAAACTGTTTCATAAATAGAATAATATCATGGTTGTCAAGTGAAACTGTCACTTGTTTTACATACATGTGAGTAATTGCATTTTTGATGGGTTTGTTCCTCACTAACAAATGTTCTGTAACAATGATATGAATGCATGAACATGTCAATATTTATTTGTACAACTTTATTATGTTTTGTACTTTACCCCTGCAAGATTACAACTTAATTCTATAAAAAAATATTATTAGGTTGATACTTATTTTCTTTGTAATATTATCAATGTTTTGCTCATAAGTTCAAATATTTTTGTCTTTTTTCTTTCCTTGTGCACTGGCAATATTACACACTATTTTCTAAAATGGACAATTCGTTACACTTGTTGTGATGAAGTTTTAATTGCTGTCTTTAACTTTTATTTGTTTTACTCTACAGTCCAAGAGAGGGAGCTGGAAGAGGCATCAAACAAGGAGTCAACATCAAAGACATCAACAGAAACCACTCTGGAGATCCCTCCTTCACATAATGATTTGAATGACCGGGACAATGAAGGAGAAAGTTCCAACTTTGAACATCATTTTGGCTTTCCTTTACTGCCGCTCCCGCCTCAGGAACATCCCTTGTCGAATTGTAACCATCACGTACCAACAGAGGACAAAATGGGGACACTGCCCAACGCCATCATGGACGCTAAAGAAAAGACAGCGTCGAGCTCACATAAATCTCTTGTTGCGGAGGACAGACTGACCTCGAGTAAAATGTGTCCAGCCAAGTTTGTACCGAGGACAACAAACTTGGAGAGCAGAAAACGTAGGATGGAAGGTGTTGTGTCACATGTGCTGTCTGATGTCATGTCAGGAAAAAATGAGGCACTCATTGGCCCAAAATTAGAAGACACTCCTATAGAGGACATGGAGGACAACTCGCTGAACACGACTGTCAACTTGATCAGGAACACAATGAAGCAGGTTGCACATCTCTAATATTTTAATGGTTGTTCTTTTTATTAGTTTTTGATACAAATCTTAAAATGTTTTATTTTTTTTAGGCGGGGTCTGTTCCTTATCTTGGACCAGTGGGAAAAAAGAAGAAACCACGTCGGAGGATTTGATCGGGTTACCTTGCTGACAACCATTTCCTATTTTATTTGATGACACATCTACTAATTAGATGATATTTGTACACTTTTTTATGATCAATATGGAGAAGGAGTAGATCTGCTTTTTCATACTCTTATTCAGACATACTATTTTTTGTAAAGGCAGACCTGCTAATGTTTTGTAAGCAGTTTTGTTACATTTCGCCGGTTTCAAGTTCAATTTCTGAAAGCTGGATTCAATCAATTAATCATTGTTTATTTATATAGCCCTAAATCACAAGTGTCTCAAAGGGCTGCACAAGCCACAACGACATCCTCGGTTCAGTGCCAACATAAGGGCAAGGAAAAACTCACAACCCAGTGGGATGTCAATGTGAATGACTATGAGAGTTGAAATGCTCAAACGAGGCTTAAAAAGAGGGCCTAAAATAGAATCTTGAGAAACACCACTAGTATAACTAAAGAAGTTGAACAAATGACTACTGACTATCTGAAGTAAACAAGTTACTGCAACACCTTAGTTTATAAGTCACATTAGAAAACTGCCAAAAAGGACTTAAAGGGGGCTTTGAGGAAAGGCTCGGTTGTGTAAATTAAAATTTGGACCCCAGTGTTGTAGTGTAGGTTAAACCGTTAATGCAAGGTTCAAGTTCCTCTATACAACAGGAGCATAAGTGTTTTTAGGAATTTGTCGCAAAAATTGTTGTCTCACAAGTTTTGAACTGAAACAGGGTGGGGGTTTGCGGATTTGGGACATGTGTTGGATTTTTAGCGCTGCCAAAAAGGCTTTGATAAAGCTTGTAGAACATTATTTCCTGTGTATAATGTACAACCCACCTTCAAGAATGCCTTCTCCAATTTTGGATGAGCATTTGCAATAAAATTGGTTTAACTTTGTTTGTTAAAAAAATGAAAATGAATTGTTTGGTTATTTCCCGCAGTTTTAACACTAAATTCCTCTCTTTAATTACAATAAATTAGGGAAGCTAACAAGCTAAACAAACACAGTTTGTTTTAAAGCATTTTGCCAATATCAAAGAATACATATATTACAAAGCGGCCCTTGTGTGTAGGGGTGGAGTGTCCTATAACATCTTCAAGGATGGCAGGTCTATAACTTACAGTGGCACAGCAACGTCCTAAACTCACACAAACCCCCAAAACGCATGCAATACAGAAAATCAACGGAAAGATGATACGACCAGAAGTTAACTATAAAGGGCCAAATGGGTCAACATTTAATAAATAGATATTCAAATATTTACTTAAATAGATCAATTATTAGTGGAATTAGAGGCAAATATATTTAATGTAAAATTACACTTAATCATTTACAAATCAATTATTGATTTTATTATTTCATGATTGATTTCATTATTGATTTATTTTTTCGTAATCTAATGGTTTAGTTAACACATTTAAGTCATTATTGTAATATGTATTTATTTAACTTGGACCTTTATGCTATTAGGACCCTACCAATGGTGCCAAGTCTGAAAGGGACAGTGTATCCAGAAAGTATCCACAGAGTTTCACTTTTTTCATATTGTGTTATGTTACAGCCTTATTCCAGAATGGAACACTACCCTATGATGGCAATGTTAAAAGTTGTTCTTAAATTTTGCAAACTGTTAAACATAAAAATCACATGTACATAAGTATTCACATCTTTTGCTCAATACTTTGATGCATCTTTGGCAGCAATTACAGCCTCAAGTCTTTTTGAATGCGATGCCACAAGCTTGGCACACCCATCTTTGGGCAGTTACGCCCATTCCTCTTTGCAGCACCTCTCAAGCTCCATCAGGTTGGGTGGGAAGCGTTAGTTTTCATCCAGCATGTCTTTAAACATTGCGGCATTCATTGTAATCTAGTCAGGGAGGAGACCTAGAAACCGATGGTCACTCTGTCAGAGCTACAGCATTCCTCTGGAGAGAGAAGAAACTTCCAGAAGGACAACGATCTCTGCAACAATCCAACAATCAGGTCTTTTCTTAGTAAAATGTTTGCCAAAGTGCACCTGAAAGACTCTCAGACCATGAGAAAAAAAATATTTAGTCTGATGAGACAAATATTGAACTATTTGGCGTAGGTGCCAGGCACTGCTAATCACCATACCATACCATCCCTACAGTGAAGCATGGTGGTGGCAGTATCATGCTGTGGGGATGTTAATCTAACCTAATGGAGCTTAAGAGGTGCTGCTAAGAGGAATGGGCGAAACTGCCCGAAGATAGGTGTGCTAAGCTTGTGGCATCGTATTCAAAAAGACTTGAGGCTGTAATTGCTGCCAAAGGTGCATCATCAAAGTATTGAGTAAAGACTTATCTACTTCTGCACATGTGATTTTTTAATACATTTGCAAACACTTTTTTAAACACCTTTTCACATTGTCATTATGGGGTATTGTGTGTACAATGAAGAGGACACAAATTAATGTATTCCATTTTGAAATAAGGTTGTAACACAGTCCTGGGCAAAATACAGCCCGCAGGCCACATGCGGCCCATGAAGATTTTCAATCCGGCCCGCCGGACGTTGTACATAATTTTTTTAGACCTTTAACATCAAAACTGTCGTTGCCATTATATTGTGCAGTGCTGTTTTTAAATTACCGTAAGTCTTGAACTATAGAAATTATTTCAATGGTTGAAATCTGCGCTTCTGAGTGTTGTACGAGTTATTACGGTAATCTACGTCACAGCAGCTCAGACGAGTAACAAAGCAGATTGGGCCGGGTTTGTTTTAAGAGCAGCCAGCCCGAAACGCATGTGTCAGGAACAGAGATATTTTTACAACAAATGTCTGCATAAAAATGATAATATATCATATTGTAGGTGTTTATTACCCTTTGCATTCATATTTTGCTCTTTGTTACATTTTTGTAGTGTTTTGCTTGATTGTAAAATATATCTATCGAGGAGCTAGTCTGAGAAGTAAAAGAGGAGCGATGTTCATATGTTGTTAATATTCAGTGTTCTATTGTTCGTAGTTAATATTGTAAATCCCACTTTCTTTATTTTGATGTACATTTTGGGTGTCCCGTTCAGTAAAAAAACTGTAAAATTCCATTCTGTTTGAGGTGGTCTGTCTTATTTTTTTTTAGAATTATATCGGACATTGTGACTTTGGTATGTATTAATGTCTGAAAAAAAGGGACCCAAATACAAATACTGTACAGCAGATTTTTACAGCTGAATGTGTATATATCATTTATACACACATACATGTTGGCCCCCCAGACACAATTTTTCTCTCAATGTGGCCCCCGAATCAAAACATTTGCCCAGCTCTGCTGTAACATAACAAAATGTGAAAAACGTGAAGCGCTGTAACTACTTTCTGGATGCACTGTACATGAGAAGGATGCCAAGAAAAAAAGTTGGCGGAGGAAAAGGGTATACCAAAACTATAGTTTTGTGTGTTTATTACCGGTAAACTTTTTTTTAACACAATAATTTAGAGCTACCGATTTAATTAATTGTGTTTTCCCCTTTATTGCGCGTGTTTTGAGGGTTTGCGTTTGTCCCTGTTGGGAACCGTAACAAATAGAAAGATGATGTTCCAACAACAACTATGTTGCACAGAATAAAAGCTTGAATATGAAACACTGTATGATCAGTGTTTTGCTTGAACTTGAAATACACTCTGCTCAAATGTCTCGACCCTCTGGAAATGGAAAAACAAAATAGATTAGTAGTAAAAGAACATTGCAGCGGTTAAATTAAACTTTTATCAACTTACGCTGGTGGTAGGCAGGCACGTCCCAAAAGCCTCCAGGACATGATTGACTTCCTTCACTGACCTCTCAAAATCCTCAAAGGACAGCCTGTCATCGTGGTCGTGGTCCTGTGGGTGGAGATAATGTCCATGTGATGCTAGTCCTTAAGTAAGTACTGTGTGCAAACATCTCACCATCCTCTTGAGTGTGATCTCCACCAGATCTTTGATTCCGTCGTAAGGGTCCTCTTCCCCAGGCAGTCTGAGGCTGTACCTCAGCATTTGTAATATCTCCTCCCTGGTGATGTAGTGGTCACCGTTCAAGTCGTACACCTGAAAGCAGTCTGCACCAGGTGCGGAAGAAAAAGGCTTTACTACTTGTCGTCTTGTTACCGGTGAGTACACCATGCACATTTCACAAAGCAACCCATCACAGTATATCTTCTCAGGAGACAATACTGGACTGTCCCTCCAGGATTATGAGGGATTTTTTTGTGATTGTTGCTGCCTAAAATGCCTGAATTTTCTGCAGTTTTTTCGAGAATGATGCGGCAAACGTTCTAATGTTTTGAGGCGTATTTCTTATTAAATAATATTGAATCAACTTGTAATTTTATGAGTTTGTTACCAAAGTTTTAAGTATTCAAAGACTTCAACTGGCAGCCCTAAAGGGGAACTGTACTTTTTTATTTTTTATTTTGTCTATCGCTCACAATCATTATGAAAGTCATGATGACGAATGGATTATTTTTAATGCATCCTAAATATTGAATAAAGGTCCGCCCACAGCGGCGCCAATTGGAGCTCCACTATTCCGCCCATAAAATCAGATAAATAACCAATCACAAAGTGCCAACAATACTCCATTCACATTTTGCGACTTGAATATTAACCAAGTATTAGTGATATTGTTATTATAAGTCCTAATACAGACAAACAATTTATAGGGGCAACGTAATCACACCCGTGTCTCCCTATGTTTACATCATCGAGTGGTCTGCTGTTTCATCGCTTCCCTTGTTCCCTGTAAGGTTACTCTAGATCATATATTATGCCTCTCACCTGAAATGTAGATGGCTTACCATATAATCCAACAAGTTGGGAAACTTTGACAGACATTTAGGACCCGGAACTGGCGAGAGCGATACGAAAAGCATTTGTTCCCCCCGTTTCTTCACAAGGTTTATGAGACATTTTTCACTTAAATGAGAATCTATGAACATCCTAGCATTTGACATCCTAATGACAGCAGACATTGTACAGTAAGTGATGTTTTATTATGTTTGTTGGCTCTCGTAAAGTCTGCAGTGAGTAATAATCAGTGATGAAGAAAAAACGTTTTGATGCGTTTTTAAAATTAGTATGCAGCGTATGCTTAAAATGATCAAAATACGTAAATATTAAATGTTATTATTTTATGTGCCCGTTACTACATTACATAAATACTTACATCATGTATATAAAACCTTAATGGAGGTGTTTGGATGTTTTTGTACGGGCTCTATAGGCAGAATTGAACGGCTCCCATTGGCTCCATTGTAAGCAGACTTTTGATTTAATTTATTTCATATTTAGAATGCTTTTTTTTTTAAATCCATCCATTGTGATGTCTTTCATAATGATTGTGAACGATAAGCAGAATTCCAAAAATAGTGCAGTTCCCTTTAACCTCAAAAAGCACATGATGGTAACAAAAATTGCCAAACAAATACTGTATTGATGTTTTACTCGTTTTATACCACAAAGACTTAAAAGTAGACATTAGATGGCAGTGAAAGCACAGACTTAGAGCTCATTGTCAAATTGCTGTACTGTTATAGTTGATAACTAATAATAGTAATCAATAATGATAATCACAGAAAGAAACACCACCAAAGTCTTCCGTCTTGTCTGCTGTCTGCTCTGTCCTCCACAAGTTGCAGACATTCTCCAGGATTATTTTACGCTTAAAAAATGCTTGTCCATCTTAAACAATCATTTATGTTTCAAAACATTTATCCCCTCACAATAAGAGCTTTTGTGAACTGTTAAGAGCAATCTGTTGCGGTCATTTTTGTTGGTGAATGAGAAACGATGAGAGATTATTATCACACTTCAGGTCTCTAACATGTAAATGCTGCCTCTTTGTGAGGTCAGCATTGCAAATGAGAATCTGATTTTTAATTGTCTTACATTGGATAAATACAGATTAAATATATATATATATATATATATATATATATATATATATATATATATATATATATATATATATATATATATATATATATATAATACATGTCAACTCGGAAGTGTGTTGCTTGTTTGTATACTACATCACCTAGAAGGTTTAGCATTGTGGACAGGAAAAGGAAGTAGGTCTGAGCTATACAGAAGGACGATAACTGTGTTGCTTGAGTAATCAAGAGTTAATATATTCTTACACGTTGTTGTTCCTGCTTTTTCTACACAAGAAACAAACATAAGTTTAGATTGTTGATGTTTTAGTGACACACAATTTCAATTGGCCAAAATGTGCAGGAATGTTGCAGATGTTAGACAAAGCTGCAAGGCTGTGTATTATTTGTGGGGATTTGTTAAAAGTGTGTGATATGCAAATGGAGAATTCCAAGAGGGACTGACCATAGAAATGAAACTTTAAGATGAGTTAATTATCTGTGCTTAGCTTTGAAAGTTGTACAAATGTACTATCTACTAAAAATTACTCAACACAACATTGTAATTAAATGGCTGCTGAAATGTGAGGGATGTAGTATGTCCTTGAGATATTATGTCTTACCTTACATTTTATTCTTTCGTCCAAGGTGCCGCGAAGAAAAATCGATAGTCCTTCAATCCACTCTCCCATACCAATAAAACCGTCGTTGTCTTTGTCAAATGTCCGGAACACTGCAGGACAAGCGAGAATATGATTGTTGGTTATTGGTGTGGAAAAATGTCATCAATTACTGTTGCTGCGTAACAGAAAACTAGGAAAAGTTGGACATTCACAACCTAAAAAATGTTTTGAGATTGGAATATCTCTTTAAGTCAGAAATTGCACCAAATAAATTTCACATGAATGAACACAAACTGATAAGAAACAAGACAACTGCATTTATTCTGGTTCACAAAAGGAACCAGAGCTCTTAAACTATAATGTCGAAATCTGGAACGCAAATGGCGTGCAACTAAACTTGAGTGTTGAGTGTGGAGTGATAGTTTAATAACTTATAAACACGCTCTTACCATAGCTATACGTAATTACCGGTACTACTCCAATCTCATGAACACTTAGCGTCTAACAATCTCTGTGAACCCTTTCAGTCCAGTTTCAGGGCAAATCACTCTACTCAGACAGCCCTAGTGACTAATGATCTTTTGCTAACTATGGATGCTGATGCGTCATCCGTGTTGCTGCTACTTGATTTTAGCTCTGCTTTCAATACCGTTGATTATAACATTCTACTAGCACGTATCAAAAGACTTTGCTTTTTCTTCGTTTAACTCCTTATTTAACTGACAGGATGCAGTGCGTCTCCCATAACAATTTATCCTTGGATTATGTTCAGGTAACATGCGGAGTTCAACAGGGTTCAGTTCTTGGCCCTGCACTCTTCAACATTTACATCAGAGGTGTCTAAGTCGTTTTTACTGAGGGCCACATCGCAGTTATGTTTGGCCCCAGAGGGCCGCTTCTAACAGTGAATACTATTATTACACAATTTTTCATGCATTTTATTAGTAGATTTTTTTTAAACTAAAATGAAAAAAAATATGGTAAGTTGCAAATATTTCACCTCAAAATGTAGTGTATATTACTGTAAATGGAAAACAGTAGTGCTGTTTTTATGGTAAAACAGAAAAAAAGCAGCTCAGTTTTACTGTAAAATGTACATTTGTTTTTTTACTCTAAATAACAAAACTGCAATTTTACAGTAACATTTTGGCACCTGATCTGCCAGTTTTTTAAATATTTTTTTTTTTACCGCAAATCAACAACTGTAGATTTTTCGGTGTATTACTGTAAATGCCAAAACGGCACCACAGTTTTATACAGTAAAAAAAAAGTACTGTTTTTTTAATTTAGAGAAAAATGCTGTAAAAAACACAGTAAATTTCACAATTTTACCATGAAATCTATTGCTACTTTTACATTGCACAATTTGATGGAGAACTTGCTTTGAAATCATTATAATTAGTATTTATTTCTATTTAAAAAATGGTTTGAATGTTTGATAATATATTTTTGCATAACTAGACAATATTTAAGTTAACATCATTTGTGAAAACATGGAGTACATATATTTTTTTTGTCCTAAAATAGAAAGAAAGAATACATTTAGTAAGAAAAGTTACAGTACTTTATTGATACATATTATTTACAGGCTTCCGAGGGCTAAATAAAATGAAGTGGCGGGTCACATCTGGCCCCAGGGCCTTGAGTTTGACACCTGTGATCTACATGCTGCCGCTAGGTGACATCATACGCAAATACGGTGTTAGCTTTCACTGTGATGCTGATGACACCCAACTTTACATGCCCCTAAAGCTGACCAACACACGCCAGATTGTAGTCACCTGGAGGCGTGTCTAAATGAAATCAAACAATGGATGTCCAGCAACGTTTTGCATCTTAACGCTAAGAAAACGAAACTGTAGATTATCAGTACCGCTAGACGCTGGCCCTTATTCAATAATACCACCTTAATATTTAACAACAAAACAATTGTACAACGTGACTCGGTAAAGTGTTACTGTCTTGTTGGAGTCACAGAAGAGTGTTACTAAAACAGCCTTCTTTCATCTCCGTAATATCACTCAAATTTGTCCCATTTTGTCCTCCACCGACGGTGTGATTATGATCCATGCATTCGTTACATCTCGTCTCGATTACTGTAATGTTTTATTTTCGGGTCTCCCTATGTTTGGCATTAAAGGCCTACTGAAACCCACTACTACCAACCACGCAGTCTGATAGTTTATATATCAATGATGAAATCTTAACATTGCAACACATGCCAATACGGCCGGGTTAACTTATAAAGTGCAATTTTAAATTTCCCGCGAAACTTCCGGTTGAAAACGTGTAGGTATGATGACGTATGCGTGTGACGTCAATGGTTGAAACGGAAGTATTCGGACACCATTGTGTCCGATACAAAAAGCTCTGTTTTCATCGCAAAATTCCACAGTATTCTGGACATCTGTGTTGGTGAATCTTTTGCAATTTGTTTAATGAACAATGGAGACTGCAAAGAAGAAAGCTGTAGGTGGGATCGGTGTATTAGCGGCTGGCTGCAGCAACACAACCAGGAGGACTTTGACTTGGATAGCAGACGCGCTATCCGACGCTAGCCGACGCTAGCCGACGCTAGCCGCCGACCGCATCGATGATCGGGTGAAGTCCTTCGTCGCTCCGTCGATCGCTGGAACGCAGGTGAGCACGGGTGTTGATGAGCAGATGAGGGCTGGCTGGCGTAGGTGGATAGCTAATGTTTTTAGCATAGCTCTGTGAGGTCCTGTAGCTAAGTTAGCTTCAATAGCGTCGTTAGCAACAGCATTGTTAAGCTTCGCCAGGCTGGAAAGCATTAACCGTGTAGTTACAGGTCCATGGTTTAATAGTATTGTTGATTTTCTGTCTAACCTTCCAGTCAGGGGTTTATTTATTTAGTTTCTATCTGCATTTAAGCCCGATGCTATCACGTTAGCTCCGTAGCTAAAGTGCTTCGCCAATGTATTGTCGTGGAGATAAAAGTCACTGTGAATGTCCATTCCGCGTTCTCGACTCTCATTTTCAAGAGGATATAGTATCCGAGGTGGTTTAAAATACAAATCCGTGATCCCACAATAGAAAAAGGAGAAAGTGTGGAATCCAATGAGCCAGCTTGTACCTAAGTTACGGTCAGAGCGAAAAAAGATACGTCCTGCACTGCACTCTAATCCTTCACTCTCACTTTCCTCATCCACGAATGTTTCATCCTCGCTCAAATTAATGGGGTAATCGTCGCTTTCTCAGTCCGAATCGCTCTCGCTGCTGGTGTAAACAATGAGGAAATGTGAGGAGCCTTTCAACCTGCGACGTCACGCTACTTCCGGTACAGGCAAGGCTTTTTTTTATCAGCGACCAAGTTGCGAACTTTATCGTCAATGTTCTCTACTAAATGCTTTCAGCAAAAATATGGCAATATCGCAAAATGATCAAGTATGACACATAGAATGGATCTGCTATCCCCGTTTAAATAAAAAAAAATCATTTCAGTAGGCCTTTAAAAGATTACAGTTGGTACAAAATGCCGCTGCTAGACTTTTGACAAGGACAAGAAAGTTTGATCATATTAAGCCTATATTGGCTCACTTGCACTGGCTTCCTGTGCAATTAAGATTCGACTTTAAGGTTGTACTACTTATGTATAAAATACTATCTTGCTGATTGTATTGTACCATATGTCCCAGCCAGAAATCTGCGTTCTAAAAACTCCGGCTTATTAGTGATTTGAAGAGCCCAAAAAAGTCTGCGGGCTATAGAGCGTTTCCTATACTCTGGAATGCCCTACCGGTAACAGTTAGAGATGCTACCTCAGTAGAAGCATTTAAGTCACATCTTAAAACTCCTTTATATACTCTAGACTTTAAATAGACCCATTTTAGAACAGTTGATCTGCAGCTTCTCTTGTCTGCTCTGCCCTCCTCTCCTACAAGGATAGGTTATCAGGTGGCCATGGATCAATTTCCACGGAGGAGACACTAGCTGTTCCAATTTGGGAACGAAGGTGGACCACTCCTTTATGCATCAGTTGGTGACGTCTCTGCGCTGCCAACTTGTCTACATACAAGAGGTTCCCATGTTGGCCTCCCTATGGACTGGACTCTCACATTATGAACACCAAGTTGGCAACACTCGGTCATGTTTTTGAGATTTCCTTCTTTATTTCAATTAAATTCATCTAGTTCTTCTTCTCAGCAAACTAGCTTTGGAGCTAAAACTTGCGCATTTACAGTAATGTTGATTTATGTGCATTGTCTCTGTTCAAATAAACTAATAAAATGAAAAAAAAAGCATTGTCCTTCACATTCACTCTCTTTTCTTTATAATGCTTGGAAAACAAAGTTAGGTCAATCTCTAGCTATAAGCTAATGCTAGCGAGTAAGACCAGATGTTTTGGTTGCATCTTACTGGGTTCACTGTGTTTATTCACCCACTGATAGGGAACGTGAGCTGGAATTAGACCGTGTAGATAGAGAGACAGGTTCGTTTTACCCTAATGTAATGTGACCCTCTTTTCTTGGGCGGACAAACAATTTCAATTGAATATAATTCGTAATTATAGACATTGAGTTGTTTTACATAAACATTTTTAAACCACTAATGGTAACAACAGAGTTGGTGGTGCTCTTGATATATTTTCTGATTTTAAAAAAGTAACTTTGATCAAGTTGCAAACAGTCACTTTATTGTCACTATTTATTGTGTGTGATATTTATGGAGTTGAGCGAGAGTTACAGTGTAGAAGTGGTTCAAGTGAACAACAGCACTTAATGATGACCAACACAGGAGTTTGCATGTTCTCCCCGTGACTGCATGGGTTCCCTCCGGGTACTCTGGCTTCCTCCCACCTCCAAAGACATGCACCTGGGGATAGGTTGATTGGCAACACTAAATTGGCCCTAGTGTGTGAACGTGAGTGTGAATGTTGTCTCTGTGTTGGCCCTGCGATGAGGTGGTGACTTGTCCAGGGTGTACCCCGCCTTCCACCCGAATGCAGCTGAGATAGGCTACAGCGCCCCCCGCAACCCCGAAGGGAATAAGCGGTAAAAATGGATGGATGGATATATGTGTGTGTTTGTGTGTGTATGTGTATATACATCTATGTATATGTATATACATCTATGTATATGTATGTATGGGTGTGTATGTATATCATTTTAAAAAGTCTAATCAACCAAAAATGTCATTACCTCCCCTTGCAGTACCTCTGTAGACCCCCTGTTGAAGACTTCTGGTCTCGCAGATATGAAGCTCAACAAAGGAGCTCATTTGGTTTTTTTTGTTTACTTGTTGTCAGGGGGGGGGGGGGGGGCCTGCGGACCTGCAGCGAAGCGGGGTGTGCCAGGACTGGCTTCGAGAATAGCGACAGGTGCGTAGATGGCCCACCTGGGCGTGCTTATCTAATCACCTGTCGCTCTGTTAAAGGCAGCAGCCGGGAAGGAGAAGGGGGGTGGATGGTGGAGCACGAGCGAGACCGACAGAAAGACAATTGCAGAAAAGCACTAAAAGACTTTGCACATTGCTGAAAATAAAACAGTGTTGTAACCCTGGAAGAGCCTGGCATGTCGGTGATTGGTGGTCCGAATAACCCGGAAGCGCAAGTCTTCCACACAAGGTTAAAATGTCAATGCAAGGATCAGCCAATGTGTTTACAGTGGTCCAAGTTCCTCTATACAACAGGAGCACTCTAGTCTTTTTTGGAATTTGCTGCAAAAATGTTCTTTGAACTGAACTCTGATTTGGTCCCTCAGTTGAGTAACCCTAGTTTAGAAAATAAGTATTGGTACATTGCCAGTCAAAAAAGCAATAAGCTAAAAATCTGGCCTGTTAACTCATTGTTCAGGGGAGCTCTTAAGTCATCAGGAAGTGATGTTTACACAACATACTATCGCACGGCCACACTAACTGGCGTTCGTTACACATACATTTTGTCGGTGGTTGGGGTTGGGGGGCAGATCGATACAAATATGATGATGAGATTTTCCAGTTCTCCTGTGTTTATTTTCACACATACACTATCAATGTTTTTGATGTACATATTGTTACATTGTTTATATTGTTATATTTTCTTGTATTGTTTACAAATACTTTTTGTGTTGGTTTCATTAGTTCCTGTGCTATTATTTTTTCTTTCTGTTTCCTGTTGTGTGTTAAATACATTCCATTTACTCCAGTGTGGGACGCACAGCTGCCTGTAATCAGTAGTCAGGAAGGTTGTGAAGCATTAAGACTACCGGTAGTTGTCACAACAGGAAGTTCATTAGTTTACAATTAGTAGTGTTACTGTTGTACATTTTATTGCTTCTCCCGTTGTCTTTTTCCTGCTTCCAGGCTTTTATTTTGTACTTTGTGTTTTGCGTGTGGATTCGCCCTGTGTGAGCATGGTTGAATTGAAGACACGTTTTCCTGCCTGTGGCCTCAGATTCGACAGATCATGATTTTTTTTATGGAATACGCTTTTGGACACAGGAAGGTTTTAGAGAGAAAAAGATTAGGCTTACCTATTTTGTACTATTGACTGTCAAACAACTGTATGTAATAAAAAGAAAAATGTTTTATATTGTTACACTCTTTGATATTGTTATTGTGTGAATGCTCCAAAGCATTCACACGTATGGTTTTCTACCAAAATTCATCTATTTATTATTATTCCTCTACTTCTTCTTTTCCAGATTTTGGCGCGCTCTACATTCCACATTCTTCACCCGATTCCAACCGCTCCAACTTCAAACTGTTCAGCCTATTCGGGAATCGCGGGCTTTCCCTTGACAAATTCCAAAAATTCCCGGATTTCCCAGAATTCCAGGTTTTCCGGGACATTTTTCCCATTCAAAATGAATTGGCCATTTTTCAAACTTCCACCATTTCCACATTTTTCAACCAATTCAAATCATTCTACCTTCAACATATTTCACCATTCCGGAAATTCAAACAATGTTTTTTCTAAGTTAAAAAAAATTCCAGGATTTTCCAGAATTCCTGATTTTCCAAAGCCCTATTTCCACCCTTTTTTCTGGTGACTACTCCTCGCACATTTTTCAAACCACTTCAACCGTTCCACCGTCAAAACATTCCTCTTAATTATGACAAAAAAACTAAGATGTTTTTTGAACTGGAAAAATTCCCGGTTTTCCCGAAATTCCAGGAATTCTATACCATTTCTCAATACAACATGTTACTACTTCAACATTTCTCGACCGATTTGAAAAATGTAAACACCAACCCTTTCATTTCATTCAGACCATTGTTTACCATTTTCAAAAAAATTCCCGCTTTTCCAGAAATTCCCAATTTTGGGGGAAATTCCCACTGAAATCAATGGGCCATTCCTCAGAGTTCCACAATTCCCACATTTTTTATCTGATTCGAACTGTTCCAACTTCAAAATATTCAGCCTGTTTGGGAATTGTGTGCTCTACTTCAACGATTCTAAAAATATTCCAGGATTTCAGTTCAACGTCAGCATTGGAGCATTCACACGCAATTCCTTCAGGAAATGCCTCATCTAGTTGTTGAACAGTTCACACATAAGTTTCTCCCCCCTTAATTTTTTCTTTGTGTCTAATTCTGGATAAAAAATCATGATTAGCAAATGAAAAGCAAAATCTGAAAATCATTCAACAATAATCTCTAGATATTGTTGAATACCAATACTCAGCATGAGTATTGGTATCGAAATACCAGTGTCCTGACGAGTTACGTACTCCTGTCAAGTTGTGCATGAGAGTTGTCTCTCAGCTAATTGTTGTGCTTTAAGATGGAAGCAAACATTTGAGTTACAAGCATCCCCGCCATTAGTTGGTGTAGCAAATGTCACAGTGAACCCCTTAAAATCTGACCAAAATATCTGGTCTTACTCGCTAGCATGTCTAGTTTTTCCACCTTGGAAAGGAGGAAAGTCACTATGACGAAGAGGAAGTGGATGATGTTCATTGAATTAAAGAAAGAAATCATAAAAAAACATGACCGAGCGTATAGCTAACTGGCAGTTGGAGCGTATCCCTGCTAGTATGCACCGTACTGAAGCAGACTGAGTCTAACATCAGCCAAGAATGTTAGAATAATATTTAAACGTCAGACATTTATCTTTGAAAATATGGAGAAGCTGCTGATGGTGTGTTTGATGGAGAATCCACTCTCCAAGGTAAATGCTGTACATTATTACTACATTACTTCATAAAACTACTGCAGTTGTTAGTAGTATATTCTATTGTTTTATTTTTATACGATATTTATCTAAAGGTTTGTTTTTCTTTTTAAAAGGCATGCTAAATGTTGAAATTGTGATGTTTTGGGGGGAAACTACCAATTAAATTGATTTCCATTTTTTTTTTTAAATAGGAGACGTTGATTTGAGATTCAAATGTTTCAAGTTAAATTTTACCTCAGTATGCAGATTTATACCATTTAAATACTGTAGTAATTTAAATACTTTTTCCACATCTTCACCTGAATTGCCTAACCCGCGGCTCTCTAGCACCACCCTAGTGGCTCCTTGGAGCTTTTTCAAAAATGGAAAAAGATGGGGGAAAAAATATAATTGTTGTTTTAATAATGTTTCTGTAGAAGGACTAACCTACACAAACCTTCCTAATTGTTGGAAAGCCCACTGTTTAATAGGTTTGTGTTTATGCTTCACTGATGAGAGTATTTGGCCAGCACCGTTTTGTCCTATTAATTTTGGCGATCCTTGAACTCACCGTAGTTTGTTCACATGTATAACTTTCTCCGACGCTGCCACAGAAAGACGTGTATTATGCCACTCCTTTGTCTCATTTTGTCCACCAAAGGTTTTATGCTGTGCGTGAATACACAAAGGTGAGCTTTGTTGATATTATTGACTTGCGTGGAGTGCTAAAAACTATGCTAACATGCTATTTAGGCTAGCTGTATGTACATATTGCATCATTATGCCTCGTTTGTAGGTATATTTGAGTTCATTTAATTTCCTTTAATTATGTTCTCTGTGTATTTGATTTATATTTGCATGTTTCATGACACATTATATGTATGTAATATTGGCTGCATTTCTGATTGTGTGCCATGTTGTTCCAGACCACAGCAAACATTACCCCGCTTGCAAAGATTGTAATACATCCATTAGAAGACGACAGCCTGACGTTTCCTTTAACTTGGACACACTCATCTTTACCTTTGGCAGTTTGAAGCCAGTAATTAATTTCCATGAGTTATTTCACCTTCTGAGACACTTACTTAATGTGTTGCCTTCATTATAACACTTACATAGGGCTTTTAACTTTTTGCGGCTCTAGACAGATTTTTTTTTTGTATTTTTGGTCGAATATGGCTCTTTCAACATGTTGGGTTGCCGACCCCTGGCCTAACCTAAAAAGCGCCAATTTAATTGTTGAATCAGTTGTAGTGTAAAATATGAAACGACAAAATACACTAATGAAGCCTTGCTTATAAATGATGTACAGTTCAATGTTACAACATTTAAAACATTATTCTGGGTTACATAAGCGAGTGGCACTTGCCAACAAGTGTTGTAATGTCCAACCCTAATGCAATTGAACCATTGCACTCTGTATTAAATATAAAGTGCAAAGCATACAAACTGCACTTCACCTATCTGCATTGTTGTGTTTTATTTGCATGAGTATTGTGAAGGTGTGCGTACAAGTGACTGATACCTGCATCCATGATGGTGTCGTTTGTGAGTCCAAAGGTGTTGTGCAGAATGCTTCTTACTTTCCATCTGTCCAAGCCGCTCACTGTCCGTGTGTCCTCCAACAAGACATGAAAGTCTCTGATAAGACACCCCACCTCGGCTTTATTGACTGCAGCAATAATAATAAAAAATAAAAAAAACTTGACAAAAGCGCGTCCGCGCGTCCCATACAGCGTCAAGTAACACAACACGATATTGTTAATTTGACACAAGTGTTCAACACAAAGAAAGAAATACTTACAGTGGGACACTTGTTTGGACATTGTTTCCGCGAGCTTCTGCACCATCCTTTTGGACATTTTGGACCTTTTTAGAGGCAACATTGCGTGCAAGGGAGGTGCGGCGCGCGAGCTGATGTTGGCGTTGTGTCGCCATGGCAACCACCCAGCTCACAATATAATGGAGAGCCAGCGAGCGCGTAAATCTAGCGAAACTTTAGTTGTCACAATAATAATCGGTTATATATAATCGTGTTGATTAGAACATTTTTATAATAATATGTCCAATTCATTTTACACTGGCAATGTGATTTTAAAAACATATATTTCGATTTAGCAGAGGTATCCTTTTTACAACAATTGGTAGATATTACTGTAGCCTATATTGTATCTTTTTCAGTTTTCCTTTAACATTTATTATTTTTACTGCATGGCATTACAAATGGAAACTAACTGTGATAATTCTCATGACACATGTGTGCCTTTTTTCATAAATTGTTTAAATACATCTTGCAGCTTTGTCAACATACACACCTTGACAATTGATTTTTTTTCACATTGTTCTTAATTCCTCAGTAAATAATGTATTAATCTTCATGACCAAATTCAAGCAGAATGCAGGTTTTGAATACTAATTTTGATACGGATCCTTGGTTGTGGTTTGCACTTTATTTAGTATCATGATATATACTTCTCAATAAATATACTCATATTTAGTTGTTCTGCCACATAGAAGGTATAATGTGTCACAATAATAATAGCTACTTATAATAATGTTAAATAAAAAAGTACTTTTGTTTTTCACAATAAAATGTCAAATGCCTCTGGTATTTTCATAATTTTCAGATCTAGCAGAGGTATCCTTTTTACAACATGTGGTAAAGATTATATTCTCTTTCCCTTAGCAGTTATACTTTTTACTGCATAGGTTGGTATTGCAGGGGTGTCAAAACATTTTCCACTAAGGGCTGCACACTGAAAAATTAAAATATGAAAGGGACAAGCGGTAGAAATGGATGGATGGATGGGTAATTTTGATATTGGGGGGGGGGGGGGGGGGGTTATGGTATATATATATATATATATATATATATATATATATATATATATATATATATATATATATATATATATATATATATATATATATATTTTTTTTTCATAAAGAAATACAATCATGTGTGCTTACGGACTGTATCCATGCAGACTGTATCGATCTATATTGTTATATAATGTAGGAACCAGAAATATTAATAACAGAAAGAAACAACCCTTTTGTGCGAATGAGTGTGAATGAGTGTAAATGAGGGAGGGAGGTTTTTTGGGTTGGTGCACTAATTGTAAGTGTATATTGTGTTTTTTATGTTGATTTCATGAAAAAAAAAAAAAATAATAAAAACAATTTTTTTATAAAAAATTGTTTTTTCCAATTTCTTGTGCGGCCCGGTACCACTCGATCCACGGACCGGTACCGGGCCGGTGGTTGGGGACCACTGCTCTGGGTGGCTTCGGGTGATCTAATCGTGCTCTCCTTTTCCCTGACTTGTGTCAAACTTCCCTGAGCTCATCTGTGTCACGATCGGGTCTCCGCTTGCTGCGCAGTTGTTCTTCCAAGATGCAGAATGGACGGCTCCGGACCAAGGCGTGACGGTAGGAATGATTTATTGTCCATAAATCGTGCAAACACAAGACAAGCAAAAAAGGCAAGCGTGCCTAACGCACGTGAAACTAGGACTTAGCATAGGCTAGGAGACAAGCAAAACTTAGCACTGGAAACATGAACTCACAAATCTTACGTGACAGCAGCGGGAAGCAAATAATGAAGCCACGACGAGTGACCGGAAAAGGCAGGCTTAAAATAGTAGTCTCTTGATTAGACCCAGGTGTGTCCCAAACAACAGAGGCAGGTGAAAATCATAAGTAACCATGGTGACTAAACTCAGGAGGTGCACAAACAGGCACTAAAAGGAGTCCAAAACTAACAGAACATAACTAAACAAAACATGATCCGGACCACGGATCATGAAAATCTGTGGATGTTGTCACTCATCCAGGTCAGTGTATTCTCAGGGCATTTAATCGATCGCAACTGGAACGTTTTAACGACAAACACATGGTTTTGCCATGGGATTACCTGTATCCCCAATAGTAGCAAACCTTTACATGGAGGACATGGAAAAGAGAGCTTTGAGGTCTTTTAAGGGAACATCAGCACCAAGTCACTGGTACGGATATGTGGATGACACATGCGTTAAAATCAGAAACCAAGAAGTGCAAGCCCTCACCGAGCACATTAACTCCATGGACAAAAACATCAAGTTCACACGTGAGTATGTCAAATACAGTAAGTTGTCGTTTTTAGACTATGAAGTCCACATTGGAGAGAACAGAGGCCTCCATGTAGGGGTTTACTGAAAACCCACACATACCAATCAATACCTACTTTTTGACTCACACCACTCACTGGAACACAAACTGGGCGTTATCAGAACCCTACGACACATGTGTTAATGTTCCTACCAGCCTTCAAGCCGAAGAGAAAGAGCATAGGCATTTGAGGGAAACCTTCAAAACCTGTGGTCACCCCAGCTGGTCGTTTGTGAAAAGTGCATTTAGTTCCAGAAATAACAAGAACAGAGTGTATGAGGAGGAACTAGGTAACAGACGCAAACATATTGTCATTCCATATGTATCAGGTCTATCTGAGTAACTCAGAATAATTTTTAACCAACACAACATCCCAGTACACTTCAAACCAGGCAACACCCTGAGACAGGGACTAGTGTATCTAAAGACCGGACACCCCACATTCACAAAAGCAATCTGGTGTATGCTATAATGAATGCACTGATTCATATATTGGGGAAACAAAACAACCACTAAGCCAACGCATGGCACAGCGTAGCACACATAGCAAACTCTTCAGGCCAAGACTCAGTTGTCTATGTGTCGATCTGTCACTTCATGTCTGGTTATGTTTCGTTAATTGGTGTTTATTTCCTGTCAGCGCTCTTATTTTTGTTCCACTTCCTGCATGTCTCCCTGAGTGCTCGTTTCCCTCACCTGTCCCTGATTGGCAGTCTGACATACCTGGTTGCAGTTGCCAATCAGGCTGCTATTTATGCCTGCCTCGCCTGTTCGTCAGGGTTCGAGGATTGACTATGTTAAGGACCTTTTGCATGCATGACTGCTTCACTCTTGGTTGAGTATATTGAAAGACTCTTACCTGCACGTCGTTCTCCTGTTTCCTGCATGTTGAACTACCGCAGCCCCGCGAGTTCCTCACAGTCTATCAGCACCTCAGGGGAAAACAGCACTCCTTTGAGAACAAAAATGTACAGATTCTGGACAGGGAGAATGGATGGTATGAAAGAGGAATAAGGGAAGCCATCTATGTCAAGGTTGAAAAACCATCCCTGAACAGAGGAGGTGGTTTGTGACACCACCTGTCTCCCTGTCCTTTCAACCATTCCCAAAAGACTCTGCAATTCAGCCTCCAACAATTAACAGGAGTTAGAGACAATCTGGTCACAGATGCTCCTTTGTGCCATTTGTTTACAACTGAATGGAACGCTAACATGGGGGATTCCGACTATTTTGGGCCTTTAGTGGTCGATCCACAGTGATCGTTCTGCCAAACAATACCTCAACGAGGGGAAATTACACTTCAACGACTGACATTGGCATTGACAGTAGGATTGTTCGATTGCATCTCAACAGTTGTTTTTCTCACTACAATAGGGTGAAACCATTATTGCCCAGGTACATCTTCCTGGTTTTAGAGTATAAATATATGGGGTTTTAGCAGCAGCCGCAACACTAGATCGGACCAATCTAAGTCTATGACCATGAACTGATGAAGCCTACTAGGATCAAAGTTAAAACGTCTTCTAAGACAAACCAAACAGTCCAGTTGCAATCAATAGAGTGCCCTGAGAATTCCCTGAGCTCATTGGAAACAAAAATGGCATCAGTTTTTTAAGACTTCTTCATTGTTTCAGTGGAAGACATTTTGTGGGCTATGTACACCGAATGTTCCGCAAACATTCTGCGTGGAGGGAAAACAAACATCACACTTCAACACATTAAACTGAACCACCAGCATTGCTATGACAGTGTTTTAAAAGCCTATATAGCCTATGTTAAAGAAACTGCCCAGCAAGACAGTGCATGTGCGCAAATTACATTTCAATTTACATTTAAAAAATGATAGATATCCACCCATCCATCCATTTTCTACCGCTTATTCCCTTCGGAGCCTATCTCAGCTACAATTGGGCGGAAGGCGGGGTACACCCTGGACAAGTCACCACCTCATCACAGGGTCAACACAGATAGACAGACAACATTCTCACTCACATTCACACACTAGGGCCAATTTAGTGTTGCCAATCAGCCTATCCCCAGGTGCATGTCTTTGGAGGTGGGAGGAAGCCGGAGTACCCGGAGGGAACCCACGCAGTCACGGGGAGGACATGCAAACTCCACACAGAAAGATCCCGAGCGCAGGATCGAACCAAGGACCTTCGTAGTTAATTGGTGATCAGTATCCTTCTTGAGGAGCAGAAAGTTATCTTTATTGGCAAAAACCCCAAAACATTGTACATCCCTAGTTCTTAGTGTCAATATTTGAACTTTTTCCTGTTACTTTAGCCCCGTTTGCTTTTCTATTTTTTTTTATAATAGTATTTTTAGAATGTGCTGCAAGCCACTTATGGCCCTCAGGCTGCACTTTGGACACCATGAGACGCAGGTGAGCACGGGTGTTGATGAGCAGATGAGGGCTGGCGTGGGTGGAGCGCTAATGTTTTTATCATAGCTCTGACGAGGTCCCGTAGCAAAGTTAGCTTCAATGGCGTCGTTAGCAACAGCATTGCTAGGCTTCGACAGGACCTGTAACCGTGTGGTTACAGGTCCAGTGTTCGGTTCGGTGTCTCCTGATAGTAGTATTGTTGATATTCTGTCTATCCTTCCAGTCAGGGGCTTATTTCTTTTGTTTCTATCTGCATTTAAGCACGATGCTATCACGTTAGCTCCGTAGCTAAAGTGCTTCACCGATGTATTGTCGTGGAGATAAAAGTCACTGTGAATGTCCATTTCGCGTTCTCGACTCTCATTTTCAAGAGGATATAGTATCCAAGGTGGTTTAAAATACAAATCCGTGATCCACAATAGAAAAAGGAGAAAGTGTGGAATCCAATTAGCCCTTTTACCTAAGTTACGGTCAGAGTGAAAAAAGATACGTCTTGCACTGCACTCTAGTCCTTCACTCTTACGTTCCTCATCCACGAATCTTTCATCCTCGCTCAAATTAATGGGGTAATCGTCGTGTTTATTTGCCCTCAAATTCGCTCTCGCTGCTGGTGTAAACAATGGGGAAATGTGAGGAGCTCTTCAACCCGCGACGTCACGCTACTTCCGGTACAGGCAAGGCTTTTTTTTATCAGCGACCAAAAGTTGCGAACTTTATCGTCGATGTTCTCTACTAAATCCTCTCAGCAAAAATATGGCAATATCGCGAAATGATCAAGTATGACACATAGAATGGATCTGCTATCCCCGTTCAAATAAAAAAAAAAAATCATTTCAGTAGGCCTTTTTATACAATATGTGAAGTCCATTCAGGCAGTACACAGGAAGTTCCCAATAATATAATAGTGTACCATCATCTCCATGCCTCCCATGACATCAGCTGCCTGGTGGCTTCTATTTGTGCCTGTAATGGTGTATGATGGCTCAAGCAGCTCAATGTGGTTTAGGAAGGGTGTGGGCCACAGATTTGCTTGTAAAAAAAAAAGAAAAGAAAAGAAAATAGTTTTAGGGGATGTGATCATGTTGACGTCAGGTCAGACTGTGACGCGGTGGTGGTTGGAGAAAATAAGATGACTTGCTTGGCAGGAGAAAGGAAACAAATCCTTTTGTTTCACTGTTGGTTTTTGCAATATGACAATGCGGCCACTAGAGGGAGACATTTATTTGGATTAGACATTATGGATTATATTGCGCAATTTCATTCAACCGTTAAAAAGCATAGAGATTAAGTTTATAATAGTTAGAATACATGTTTGCTGGGGTTGAAAGTCATTACCAGCTAGGCTGAAGTAAAATGTGAAAGTTCAATAGACAAAAACAGTAAACTATATTGGTATTATTTCCAGATATGAGAATGATGTTTTTAGAGTTAAAAAAAACCTAAGAAACATAACAAGGGAATTTGTAAGTACCGCTCAAGCCAAAGGGAATCACCGCCTTGCACACTTGTCGGACTGACGCACGGCTGACTCAGTGGGGGTGCCGCTCGTTCATCATCCCCTCCACACATGCCTTCACAGCCAACCTGCAGCTTATAAAAAGACCAGCTCTGCTCGGCAGGTCAGCACACAGGACCCACACTCTTTACTCTGGATGCGTCGCAAGCACCGCATCAGGTAAAACTCTCTATGGATTCTATTAGCGGTTTAAATACAAATAAAAATATACCATTTAATTACATGTTCTATTTTAATTGATATTTTTTACTTGAAATTCAAAACGATTTTGCGTAAATAAAAACGAATCAATATTTATATTATATTTGACATTATCTTTTACAGTTACATTCATCACATTTTCAGTAGTATTTTGATACTTACGTGGTCATATTATGTATGATATTTATATTATATGATATTATTTCAGTACTTTGTAAAAACATTTCTATTGGAAATTTGTACATTTAGCATTTACATTATTTCAGTCCATTTGCATGCATTTGCATGCAGCATTTCATATGTATTATAAATATTTCACTATATATTTGTGTCGTATATCATATTAGATTATTTTGTTTAATATATATTATCCGTGTATGTATTATATAATATACAAACATATAATGTAAATATACATATTATATCATGTGTATTCATATGATTTATTTATTCTTATATATTTTTATCCTACACCCAGGAAAGTCCCATATGCGTGAATGGAAAACTAAACGTTATACAGTATACAAAATATTCTAATATAATGAAGTTTTTTGTTTTATTACTACTTATGTGTTTTTTTTACTAATATGTAATGTACTGTTTGATTAAAAAAGAATACGCCAACATCATCACACATTTATGCAGTTCTAAAGCATTGCAATAGATTTAATCAATTGTTATTTGATGCAGGAGTTAGCCAAGTTTTATTGTGTTACAATTTCACCATTGTGGTCATGTTATCCTTTGGGCGCCGTTCAATTGTAGGAAGACCAAATGTTTATTTACCCTCAAAATGGTGAGTCCTCAACAAATCCTGGGGCGCATTTGGAAGGATGTCTTGATGTTGTCCGTCCATATTGAGCACTTGTTAAGCATGAAATATATACTCGAAGTTATGTACAACAGATGTGTTCAATCTATTGTTTTTCATTTTTCAAATATCGAGTGATAATTTTGGCGTATTCTTTTTGAATCACTGATTACTTAATGTATTGTATTTATCACATTGTATCATGCAGGCCCCAGCTCCCCCGTGACAATCAGTATAGAAACTGGATGTTAAAATAAATCATATATTTCTATTATATTCTCATATATATGCAATATATTCTATATGATATGATAATGCATCATATAAGTACTATGATTTATAACTTGCAATCCACTTTTATGTGTGACAGCCACAGCGGTTTCGTAATTGCAACCCGTTTTAACGAGCCATAAAAGCACTCAGTGCCTTTATGAGACATATTTCCATAGAACAGGTGTGCTTCCACCTCCCTTGTATAAATTCTGTATGTTCTTGGACCTGTTCCTCAGGTGAAGACACACAATGGAGCTGAAACCTCTTCTCAAAAAGCTGCTGTCGATACTCCGAACGGTATTCACGTTCGTCTTCGCGTTGGCCGTTTTGGGCGTGATGGTGTGGGCGTACGTCGAGGGTCAGCAGCTGGTCACATCCATGTATGGAATCATCTCCTTCGGTATTTACGGCCTCCTGCTGTCGCTCCACGTGCTGGTCCAGAGCTTCTTCGCCTACATCGAGCAGCGGCGGATGAAAGCTCGGAAGACTCCGTGCACCTGCACCAAGACCATTGGCTTCACCATATCAGCCTACCAGGAGGACCCGGTCTACCTCAAAGAGTGCCTCAACTCCATCCGGGCCCTCCAGTACCCGTCCGAGCTGCTGCGCATCATCATGGTGGTGGACGGGAACTCGGATGACGACATGTACATGATGGACATGTTCAGAGAGGTGTTTGCTGACCGGGACCCGGGTTGTTACGTGTGGTACAACAACTACCACACCTGGGATCCCACCATGGAGACAGCTTCTGTGGGCTCAGGAGTGGAGGCAGACTATATTTTAGAAAGCGAGGACCCACAAAGGAGCGAAGTGGAGCACCTGATCCAGACCAAGAACTGCGTGTGCATCATGCAGAAGTGGGGGGGCAAGCGGGAGGTGATGTACACCGCCTTCAAAGCCCTCGGAGATACAGTGGACTACATCCAGGTAGGCCTCGTTTCTTCTCTTAATCTTCTTTTTTGAGAAGGAAAAACCCCACATGACGCGCTTTGTGATCGGCTAGGTGTGCGACTCAGACACCAAACTGGACGCCTTGGCCACGGTGGAGCTGTGTAAGGTGCTGGAGAGCAACCCCAAGTACGGCGCAGTCGGCGGGGACGTGATGATCCTCAACATGAAGGACTCCTACATCAGCTTCATGAGCAGCCTTCGCTACTGGATGGCCTTCAACATAGAAAGGTCCTGTCAGTCCTTCTTCAACTGCGTCTCCTGCATCAGTGGACCTTTGGGTAGGTTTCTCTACACACACCTTCCAACCGCCGATAGACACACGCCAATAAATGTCACTTGTTCTCCTCCTTCCTGATTAGGCTTGTACAGGAACGATCTCCTGCAGGCGTTTCTGGAATCTTGGTACAATCAGAAGTTTTTAGGGACTCATTGCACTTTTGGAGACGACAGACATCTCACCAACCGTATGCTGAGCATGGGCTACGCCACAAAGTAAGCCACTAAAACTACACCATCTGACGTATTCTTTTAATTGTCTTCAGTGGAAAAATCATAAATAATACATAATAATTAATAATTAGCGCTTTATTGGAACACTTTATTACTAAAATGAAAAGGCAATTGAGATTAACTGAAGTGCTCTAATGGAGGCCACTTGTTGCTAGGCAGACTTTGTGGGGCACAATTATTTGTGCCCCATTGGACAATTAAAATATGGCAAAGGAAACTACTCTAAAAATAACCAGTTTGTATATACACAAGTTGTAATTGCTGCAGTGTTAAATATAAAAAAGGTATTAATAATGGCATTCATTAATTCATAACAGAGTTAAATTATAAAATGAATTGACACACTAAATATATTTAAAAAAATGTTTTTTATATTTAAAACAGCTCAGTAATTGTATACATTTTTTTTATTTTTATAAAAATGTCATTTAGGGTCATTTTTTATTTTTTAAGTGAGTTTTGTTATGAATTACATAATATACAAAAGACTAAACACAAAAAGGGAAACGAATGGCATTGGAATTCTGACTAAAATATAAAAAAATGGGCTCTAAAAAGTGGAATTTTACCAAGAAAAATAAAGTTAGAACATTTTTCTCTCCGGCCATATAAGGGAATATTAAAATTTGATTGTTGTAAAATTACAACACAATTTCATACGATTCTGACATTCTCCATAAAAAAATCATAATGGCTGCTGTGTATAAGACATAAAAGCAAGACAGAATCTGTTTACATAGTCATATAGATTTTTAAATGAAATATAAACGAGTATTAAATGAACGTTTTCCTGTCCTTCCCGCAGATACACGGCTAACTCCAAATGCTACACCGAGACGCCCGCTCAGTTCTTGCGTTGGCTCAACCAGCAAACCCGCTGGACCAAGTCATACTTCCGCGAGTGGCTCTTCAACGCCATGTGGTGGCACAAGCACCACCTGTGGATGACGTACGAGTCCATCGTTTCCGGGGTGTTCCCCTTCTTCGTCACAGCCACCATCATCCAGGTGTTCTGGACGGGCACGCTGTGGGACATCCTGTGGGTGCTATGCTGCATCCAGCTGATCGGGCTAGTGAAAGCCGCCTACGCCTGCATCCTGCGCAGGGACGCGGTGATGGTGTTCATGTCGCTCTACTCCGCCTTGTACATGACCAGCTTGCTGCCTGCCAAGTACTTTGCCATCCTCACCATGAACAAAAGCAGCTGGGGGACGTCGGGAAGAAAGAAGATAGTGGGCAACTACATGCCCCTACTGCCCTTGTCGGTGTGGACAGCACTTCTGTTATCTGGGATGTTTTACACTATCTGGAGAGAGAGCCTCGAGAGCTGGTACAGTCCAGTAAAGAGACTGGAAACTGAATTTCTTGTCTTTGGCTGTGTGGCCTATTTGTGTTACTGGCTGCTGATGATGTTTTTATACTGGGTGTGGTTCCGCCGGTCGTGTCGGACACGATCAAAAAGTTACTCGTTGAATGTTTAGGTAGGTCCACAGCATTCCAGCAACTTAATTTATTATAATGTCTGTTATTTTTAATGTATTTATTTAGTTGGTCTCCAAACTCAGGGCAATGCAGGTTATTCCATGTTGCTGCTAAACCAACAAACACAAAATGGCGTATTGATGGGTTTAACTCAACAAACGCAGAAAGAGCAAACTTTGACATGGAGATGTTGCACATTTAAGTGAAACTGAGGGCTTTAGCCTACGCACTTCTTACGTTTCTCTTCTTTTGTATGTAAGTGAGCGATCCTGGCTATTATGTTGTGTGAATATTTATGTTCAATAGGTGAATTAAGTCGCCACACACATCCGAGACTTGACTCATGAAGACTCTGACATTCTCTTGTTCCCCCTTCCCCTGACTGACAAGCTGATGGCTTACAATCACGGTGGGCCACAGAGATGTCCAACCAAAAGGTGGTAAATGTTTGACAGCAAGATACGTGTCAAACTAAGATAAGCCATTAGCTGTTCTTGCGTTTGGAAAGAAGCGTCTTGGCAGTTTCTTACTGTTCACGCCAGTCAAACGTAAACGAACGCAAGAGCTTTCTTTGTGCCAACATGCTGAGCGGATTGGTTTCTACACAGCTTTATAAAGTCTGAAGCCTTCAGCAGAGTGTAGGGGGACTAATATTCTCTCAGGCGGGACTCACTGTGCCACATTTTTGCAAAGAAGAATCAACCAGACACCCGCAGTGTACATTGGTAAATGAAGAACGAGTCATTGGTTCTCAGGATGATATTATATAGTAGTTCCTCAATTTACAATCTCAGTAACTTATCTCAAATCTCCCATTGAAATGCCCTGCCCCTAAACAGCACCATTGTAACATGTAACATGCCTTTCAACAAGAAAAACAAACTTTTAAAATGATTGTATAAAAACAATACTACAGAATGCACTACAAACAACTACAGTAAAATGTAATGTAATTATAAGATAGATACTTTATTGATACAAAGGGAAATTCAAGAATGTACATCATTATTATTGGAGAGTGGACTTATCTCCTTCCAGCTGCTTCTCCATTATTTTTCATTGATAAATGTCCACCGTTTCGATTATATTTTATCATCGTTACCATTTTCAGTATGGTGTCGACTAGCAAAGTTTGTCACACGCTCAGTCATGTTTTCAATGATTTATTAAATTATTCAATGAATATCATCCACTTCTTCTTCTCAGCATTGTCCTTCACACTCACTTTCTTCCTTCCCATTTTTGGAAAAACTAATTTATGTCCATCTCTAGCTATAAGTTAATGCTAGCGAGTAAGACCAGATGTTTTGGTTGGATCTTACAGGGTTCACTGTGACATTTGATAGGCCAACTAATGGTGGGGATGCTTGTGACTAAAATGTTTGCTTGCAACTTAAAGCATAACAATCAGCCAATAGACAGCTCTTATCTCAAAACACTCTTAAGTTGAGGTACCACTCTATGGTAAAAGTGTGCTCATTGCAGGTGGAAAAGACTTGAGATTTCAACAAGACTTTAACCAAAGACTTGAGCCTTGACTAGGACTTGCATCTCAGAGATTTGATTGCGCTCAACATGACTTCTCTTAAATATTTCTGTAAGAACCACTACATAAAAAGTTGTCTTGGTGTCAGTTTCGTGACAGAATTACTTTTACACGTGTTGTTGCACTGGACTTTTGACTGCACTTTTCTGCAGGGTCGCACAATTTAAAAAAAACACAACGTGAAGGGATGGGAATTCCCGAATAAAGCGTGCACTTAATGAATGTTTCAGATGACCCTTGCTTTGGAATCACTTTTGTAAAAGAAAATTGTGGTATGAGGGATATGTGAAAATTCAGTCCACGTCGTTCCCAGAGACCTTCATTGACATTTCTCAGAGCCATAACATCGAGTTCCCGATAAGAAACAACTCCCACACTCACAGGGAGAAACCTTCGTTTTGGTATTTGTTGCTCCTTTGTTCAGGAAGGCAAGTATCAGGTGTGCAACTATGACTTCATGAAATTAAGATTTAAGGTACTTTTAGACTTCACTGATCCATTCCAATACACATAAAGTACATGCAATGATGAAATGTAAACAATGTACTGTAGACTGTGTGATGGTGTCAAGTGTGGGTGTACTGTGTGGGGCCAGTTTTATGTCATATATATATATATATATATATATATATATATATATATATATATATAGCCATGTGAACAATGTGAAATAAATATTTTTCTAACTTTCAACTTGTAGTGTCTGTGAATTCATGGATGCAGTCAGTTCTGGAACATTGTTGTCCAAATTGAGGCATTTGCGACCCGCAACTCGTTTGTTAGTGACCCGCAACATACAGTGTTCTCATTTTACAGATTTGCTTTATTTAGCATCAGACTGAAAAAGTAATAAACGTTACAAAGATAAAATATATCAAATTAATATTGGTTTTGTTTCATTTTTAACACTGAGCTAAAACGTTTTACTTTTTATTGAAATTAATTGCTTATCACATATTGGCCTATATTTGAGACAAAACAATATACTGTATTAAAATTTCATATAATGATGATTGTGACCATAATATTTCCAATTGCTGGGTTGCATATGATGACACATCCGTTTTTCTTCTTTGTGGCTTAGTTCATACGATGGTCAAGCAGCTTGAGCGTAGCATTAAAAGAAGTGAGAGTAAATGCAGAGTTTGAGCAGAAAATGTCGTATTGCTGATCTGTTCTTGGGTGTTCCAGTTGTTCATATAGAGAGATAGGAAAGAGATTGTATACAGTCCCAAAAGAAGTGGTTCATAAAGGTAATAAAGTCGTATGTGCATCGAAGGAAATAGCTCTTTAAAATATTTTCAATCATCGTGTGGAATACAATCGGACTGCTTGTGTCTGCAGCGATTATTTTGTAAAATATTTGTTTGAACATTTGGTTTGTTCGAGAAACTTTCTGTGATGCAATCAAGTTTATTCTCTACCACATTAGTAGTGTTTGAGAGCAGAACTAAACGTGAGAAAAGGACAATAGATCGCATCAGTTTGTGGTTGCTACAAAGATCTGGTTCTGCAAATAAACCAACATCATGTTAAGTTCTAGTAATAAATATTGTGATTGTTGGTCCAATCTACTGTCTTTTCATTGTCCATTTTCATAACAGAAACTAAAAGCTTAAGTTGTTGTGCAGGAAAGCCAAGTGCTTTATTCGACACGGATTACCGCATTATAGCGTCTTTGGTGATATTTACTAGCATCAAAAAAATATCCTTAATAGTATTAATAAAATTGAAGAATACATCTCTCGTAGGCTGAATAGCATATACTGAATCTTGATATCGCTAGCAAAAATTGCTGAACAACAGGGACATCTATAGCTAAATAATGAGGCAAAATATGAACTTCACACCATAAAAAAAAATGCAGACATGAATTGTCGATGAGACTAATATTTGAAGGAGGACATCAACTACAAACAAATTAATCATTTTTCACACTATCGTCACGATCACAACAGCACAGCACTTGTTATCTCAATCAAAAGAGTTATGTAACGATGCACAAATATGGGTCCAACTTCGTCTTTCATGGATTGTTTAATTTGTGCACCCCTCAGATGTAAAGACATGATGTGCCTCCAATCTTTTCTTCTCTAAATCTGTGTGTGTCGAAGGAAGTGAGGTTGAGGTGAGCAGTAAAATCTTGATGATGATAAATGGTTTAAATCTTTCAAAACATATTTTTCTTAAGAGTGTATAAATCCACTCTATCCCATTTAAAATATGTTTTTCATGATATGATATGTTTACTTCTAAACCTTTCAAAATACGTCCAAATCTTCACTGATGCAGGCAAATAAACAGTAGTCTAATGGGACTTTAGACCATGACCTGAAATCCAGAAGTGCCTCTAGGTCACGTGATTGCAACTCGGCAATTATCAATCAATTAATCAATCAATGTTTATTTATATAGCCCTAAATCACAAGTGTCTCAAAGGGCTGTACAAGCCACAACGACATCCTCGGTACAGAGCCCACATACGGGCAAGGAAAAACTCACCCCAGTGGGACGTCGGTGAATGACTATGAGAAACCTTGGAGAGGACCGCATATGTGGGTAACCCCCCCCCTCTAGGGGAGACCGAAAGCAACGGATGTCGAGTGGGTCTGACATAACATTGTGAAAGTCCAGTCCACAGTGGATCCAACACATCAGCGGGAGTCCAGTCCACAGCGGGGCCAACAGGGAACCATCCCGAGCGGAGACGGGTCAGCAGCGCAGAGATGTCCCCAACCGATGCACAGGCTAGTGGTCCACCCGGGGTCCCGGCTCTGGACAGCCAGCACTTCATCCATGGCCACCGGACCTATGCAACTCCCCCTCGCAAGGGACAGGGGAGAAGAGGAGAGAAGAAAAGAAACGGCAGATCAACTGGTCTAAAAAAGGGGG
Source organism: Entelurus aequoreus (assembly GCF_033978785.1). Lineage (NCBI taxonomy): Eukaryota > Metazoa > Chordata > Actinopteri > Syngnathiformes > Syngnathidae > Entelurus > Entelurus aequoreus. The sequence goes on along the minus strand of NC_084741.1, from coordinate 38,725,040 downwards.
GGTCTATTTAAAGGCTAGATTATACAAATGAGTTTTAAGATGGGACTTAAATGCTTCTACTGAGGTAGCATCTCTAACTGTTACCGGGAGGGCATTCCAGAGTACTGGAGCCCGAATAGAAAACGCTCTATAGCCCGCAGACTTTTTTTTTGGCTCTGGGAATCACTAATAAGCCGGAGTTCTTTGAACGCAGATTTCTTGTCGGGACATATGGTACAATACAATCGGCGAGATAGGCTGGAGCTAAACCGTGTAATATTTTATACGTAAGTAGTAAAACCTTAAAGTCGCATCTTAAGTGCACAGGAAGCCAGTGCAAGTGAGCCAGTATAGGCGTAATATGATCAAACTTTCTTGTTTTTGTCAAAAGCCTTGCAGCCGCATTTTGTACCAACTGTAATCTTTTAATGCTAGACATAGGGAGGCCCGAAAATAATACGTTACAGTAATCGAGACGAGACGTAACGAACGCATGAATAATGATCTCAGCGTCGCTAGTGGACAAGATGGAACGAATTTTAGCGATATTACGGAGATGAAAGAAGGCCGTTTTAGTAACACTCTTAATGTGTGACTCAAACGAGAGAGTTGGGTCGAAGATAATACCCAGATTCTTTACCGAGTCTCCTTGTTTAATTGTTTGGTTGTCAAATGTTAAGGTGGTATTATTAAATAGATGTTGGTGTCTAGCAGGACCGATAATCAGCATTTCCGTTTTCTTAGCGTTGAGTTGCAAAAAGTTAGCGGACATCCATTGTTTAATTTCATTAAGACACGCCTCCAGCTGACTACAGTCCGGCGTGTTGGTCAGCTTTAGGGGCATGTAGAGTTGAGTGTCATCAGCATAACAGTGAAAGCTAACACCGTACTTGCGTATCAATGTTATCACAATACTTTAATTCCTCATAGTTCTTTGTAGGTAATAAAAAAAATGACAGAAATATATCAGGGTTTATCATTGACTCATATACGGTTCTGTTCCACAAGAGAATACAGTACCCACTTTCTGTCAAACTGTCAAAGTAATGACGTCATATAAATTTAATACGAAAAAATAATACAAAAACACTAAAGTCCCGCCCCCTGACTTCCGGTGTTTGTCCCGCCTTCTGGCATCTGGCTATGATTTGACCGATCAATCTATTGAAAATGATCATGTGGTCACAGACAGTTTGATATAGTAACAGTATAATTTTTCAGATGTCAGTTGTTTTGAAAATCCATTAAAGATGTGTCTTTGTTATCTCTATATGTTTAATATATTTCATTTAACAGGTCTTCGAAAGATGTAAAACTAATAATCTACAAACCCCGTTTCCATATGAGTTGGGAAATGGTGTTAGATGTAAATATAAACGGAATACAATGATTTGCAAATCCTTTTCAACCCATATCCAATTGAATGCACTACAAAGACAACATATTTGATGTTCAAACTCATAAACTTTTTTTTTTTTTTGCAAATAATAATTAACTTAGAATTTCATGGCTGCAACACGTGCCAAAGTAGTTGGGCAAGGGCATGTTCACCACTGTGTTACATGGCCTTTCCTTTTAACAACACTCAGTAAACGTTTGGGAACTGAGGAGACACATTTTTTAAGCTTCTCAGGTCGAATTCTTTCCCATTCTTGCTTGATGTACAGCTTAAGTTGTTCAACAGTCCGGGGGTCTTCGTTGTGGTATTTTAGGCTTCATAATGCGCCACACATTTTCAATGGGAGACAGGTCTGGACTACAGGCAGGCCAGTCTAGTACCCGCACTCTTTTACTATGAAGTCACGTTGATGTAACATGTGGCTTGGCATTGTCTTGCTGAAATAAGCAGGGGCATCCATGGTAACGTTGCTTGGATGGCAACATATGTTGCTCCAAAACCTGTATGTACCCTTCAGCATTAATGGCGCCTTCACAGATGTGTAAGTTACCCATGTCTTGGGCACTAATACACCCCCATACCATCACAGATCACAGGAGAGTTTTAACTTGCACTTACAGATGTAGCGACCAACTGTGGTTACTGACAGTTGTTTTCTGAAGTGTTCCTGAGCCCATGTGGTGATATCCTTTACACACTGATATCGCTTTTTGATGCAATACCGCCTGAGGGATCGAAGGTCTATAATATTATCGCTCACGTGCAGTGATTTCTCCAGATTCTCTGAACCATTTGATGATATTGCAGACCATAGATGGTGAAGTCTCTGAATTCCTTGCAATAGCTTGTTGAGAAACGTTGTTCTTAAACTGTTTGACAATTTGCTCCCGCATTTGTTCACAAAATGGTGACCCTCACCCAATGTTCCCGCTAATTGTTCATGTGTGTGAGCAAACACAAAAACTCCCTGAGCATTCAGTGGAGTACATGTGAGCAACATCTCACGTGGCAATACCAGCAGCACACCTGTCTCAAACCAATCTTTTATTATAACACTCAGTGACAGGAGTCATTTTCATGAGATTATTTAGTAATATTAGTGATTTGGCCAATTTGTAATGAAAATAAAAGAAATCTTGTTTTTCATAAGCTATGGATTAGTATTGTACAGTATGTCTAGGTGGGGGTCCTGCTTTGGAAATCATTTGTACCCCTTCAGAGATCACATTTAGTTGCCCTTAAACATCCTCATGTTGCACAATGAAATGTAAGCATAGGATGAAGTGTGCATTCCCGTAACTTTCTCTAGTAACAGCATTCCATGATTAATTAACATTAATAATAAATGACAGTAGAATAAGCACACGTATGACTGAGGAGTCATAGTGTAACTTTGTGTGGTGTTTGAGTTGTCCGACTTTTTGTGTGGCCATAAATGCACCAGCGGCTTAGTGCTATGTGTGTTGGTGACAGATGACAAGTTGGTTTTGGCCTGGTTTGTACGGCAGAAAATGACTAGTTTTTCGAGATAGAAGTTTTTTACTCATATTTTGGTGTGGTTATGGCCGAATATAAACAGTTTTGCTCAATAAAGTGATCGATATAATTCCTGTCCCCGAAGCATCTCGATAGACGTTACAATAATTGAACGGTGTTGACGAACACCGTTAGGGCCGCTTGTTGTCACTGTCACTCAGAGTTGCATTGCAAAATTATACAGAATAAATTATGTGTTTATTTTTTTTAGAATTCAGATGGGATTTGATTTGGTGCGGGGCATATATTTGCTGTGCGCAGAAGACGCTTGAGCAGTGCGCAATTGCGCAGGCGCGCACCTTAGAGGGAACGTTGCCCTCACCCCATCCTTGTTTGTGAATGACTGAGCATTTCATGGAAGCTGCTTTTATACCCAATCATGGCACCCACCTGTTCCCAATTAGCCTGTTCACCCGTGGGATGTTCCAAATAAGTGTTTGATGAGCATTCCTCAACTTTCTCAGTCTTTTTTGCCACTTGTGTCAGCTTTTTTCAAACATGTTGCTGGCATCAAATTCCAAATGAGCTAATATTTGCAAAAAATAACAACGTTTTCCAGTTCAAACGTTAAGTATCTTGTCTTTGCAGTCTACTCAACTGAATATAGGTTGAAAAGGATTTGCAAATCATTGTATTCTGTTTTTATTTATGATTTACACAACGTGCCAACTTCACTGGTTTTGGGTTTTGTACATTAAAAGGGACCTATTATGCAAAACCAACTTTTCTTACCTATTGGTCCCTGCCTTGTGTATTTGGGATGCCAACTTCACTGGTTTTGGGTTTCGTATGTAATGCTAAACAATACCAATAGTCAAATAAACAGTGTATTTAGCTATGTTGAAATACTTTTTATACGTTTGTATGGTATATTTTGATGTCACATTTTCCTAGTTTAATTATTCTGATTACACTGACCTATACCCCTTGTGCATTTGTACACATCACGGATAAGTTATATAATTTTATTTATACTTTTTACTACTGCAAACAATCGATGTGCATGTACATACAGTACGTATTATATGTACTTTGTCATTCATTCACTCACTATTTTCAGTATCTTCATGGTTTTAATGTTTTCCTAAAACAACAATATTACAAACTTTATTTGCACATACTGTATATACACTTGGACAGTTTAAGATGTTTCCTTTTTCAGACTGCATGCAAAATTATTTTTACAATTTAATGTTATAATTATTTTTCTTTGGTATTAATCTGCTATATGCCTAAGAGCTGAGTGTTTGCTACATTTCATTATTGAATAAATGAATAATTTTAGGGTGATTGTACACCTATTCATGACAGGAAAAGTTCCTCTTTGTTCCTATTTTAACTACTACAAACTATCTACAGTATCTACCGACGTGTATGCATATACAACAGAAAGGACTTTAAAAGTGTAATAAACAAGGAAATAAGTTACTGTAGAAATAAGCTTTTTTTTGCTTTTAAACATTGTCCTGTTTTTAAACACTACACACATACATTTTACCAATAGGACTTTAACAACTAGTCCTATTAAGAATCCAATTGAACATGTAATGTTCTTCCAACACTAGTTTTAACAATACTGCAAATAATACTACATATAACAAATATGATTTATTTCCCAATTAGTTTTTTTGCTACATTTTATACTGTAATAAATTGTCATACTATAAATATTTGAACAACTAGATGTTATTTGGATATTCATTTACACAATTATTGTAACATTGTAACTATGGTAGGTTCTTTTTTAGACTACGGTAAATTGTAATTTGAATGGTTTATTAAACTAGCAGCGTATTTAGCTATAAACTTTTTGTATACGTTGTCCTGCCATTACCTATGTAAACTTAATCAGAACTCCCTTTAATGGCATAACTGACGAGTTAGGGATATCTTAATTTTTACACTATGAAGTTTTAAATAACTCCAAACCTAATCTTTTTCAGAGCTGTATACGTATAATTCTACTAGCATAAAAATAAGATAGTCATGTCATTGAAAATACAAATTACTTATATTGTAGATTTCCTTGCTACTATCAGAGTAGTATTTATTTTATTCAGCCAATTAATTTATTCAGATTTTAGAGCTAAGTTAATATATACATTCGCCACAAAATTTTAATCGCTATTATAACAAAACTATATTTATATGAACGTAAAACACTTTACCCCCCTACAAACGCTAACATTTAAACAATTAGACTTTGTCTTAGACAGCATTCCATACAATTATGTATATATTATTGATATATGCATGGTTTATCCTGTGATGGAGAATAGATGTAATGTGCATCTTCATTCAAAAAAAATATTTAAGTTAAACTCTACATTTGAAAGTGATTATACCTTTTGTCAACTAGCTCTGTGTATTATTTGTTAATATTTTAGAACGCTCTTTTTGGAAAACTAACGTATGTTGGAAATACAATTTTTGGGCTATGTTAAAATTGTCTTCATAACAATAATATTGCAAACTATTTACATTTGTAAGCTTGTAGTTGACCAAAATTTTAACGCTTCACATCGACATGCCCCGTCAACTCACCAGCCCTCCGGGCCTTTCCATCAGCGTGAGGACACATCTACATTGATCAAGTACGACACATGAGCTTTACCCAAGTACAAGCCCTACCACCTCGGAAAACAACACTTTGAGTTCAGTACATGCTACAAATACTAGCAGACGTTTGAATGTACATTATACAGGTATTTTAACATGACACAAATATACATGGTGCGTGCAACTGGTACGTTGTAAAAAATACTCTTACCATTATTAGAGAATTTCTATGCCATGCAGAGTTTTATAGTTTTTATTATTATTTTCATACAGGGGTGCTATAAAAGAATCACCGAAATAAAAAGCATGGGTGCCTACCTGGCAAAGCTACACTATCGACTTGAACGCAGATTCGTCACATACAAATGGATGGACATTTTATCAAGGACGATACATTACACGCCCAACACACCCAGGGATGCAGAAATTTAAAACATGGAGAAATGTATGCAAAAGGCCAGAACGTTGTCTCTACTGACTGATGTTCCGTGGGATGTGATGGTCTTAAATGTTGTTCACATGTCTAAAACAACACTGTCTTACATATTTAAAAATGTATTGATGAATTGGGATGATGACAATTTTAACGTTGGTAATTTATTTACCATGTATGCACTGTTTGTCGATGTTGTGAAATACTGCATACAAAACTCCATACCAGTAAACATTACCGCAGAGTTAACAGCATTACAAACAATAATTGAAACAAAAGCAAAACTATATGTATTAATGCAGGGTCTCATGGTCTTCAGATTGTCATAATTAATGTTTTTACATATTTTCTTTTTTTTACAGTCGTTAGTTGTATTTTTTCATTTATTTTTCACTATGTCTAAAATTGTGTTTTTCCCTGATGTGGTACCAGATCCGAGGATGTCTTTGTGGCTTGTGCAGCCCTTTGAGACATTTGTGATTAAGGGTTATGTAAATAATCTTTAATTGATTGATGGTTTTTAGCAGAATTTAAGTTTGTATTGTAGTACTTTGAGATATAATTAGATATTGTGATAACAGTTTAACACATGACGCCACGGCTGGTTATATCAAGCCGTGCCCTTTTGTTGATGTTCTGCGGTGTTTTGAGTTAGTTCCTGTCCTGTACTTTTATTTTGGTGACTTTTCCTGTTGTGTTGGTGTTTTTTCGTGACTGCTTCACACATCTTTGTCTGAGCACTGTGTCCCCTCACCTGTGGCTGACTGGCAGCCAGGTCACACCTGGTGTCAATCGGCCGGCAACTATTTATGCCTGCCTCGTCCTCAAGTCACTGCTTGAGTATTGTTAGATGTTAGCTGTTTCCTGTCTTGAGTTTTCCTGTATCCTGTTTCCTGATTTCTTTTTCCCTGCCTGATTCCTTTGGACACTATGTACATGACACTATGTACATGACTATGCACATGTTGACTCCAAGAATGTGCAAAACAGAATGAGAAAATATATTTACACTATAACCGCATATAAAACTGTTTGATGCTTCGGAAAGTTGCTGGGGATCAATTTTGGTTCAGATCAGGTAGAGGTTGAGCTGAGCCATGATTTTATGGCAGTTTTAAAATTTAGTAGGGAAGTTCGAATTTTAAGGTCTGTTGGTAGTGCATTCCACTGTGTGGTGGCAAAATAGTAGAATACATTTTTTCCCATGACAGTCTTGAATTTGGGGGGGGGGACGAGGTAACACATTTGTAATACATTATTACAAAACAATGTATTAGTGCACATACTTGTAACTTTATTTTAAAAACCTAATTGTTAACGTACATACACTACCGTTCAAAAGTTTGGGGTCACCCAAACAATTTTGTGGAATAGCCTTCATTTCTAAGAACAAGAATAGATTGTCGAGTTTCAGATGAAAGTTCTCTTTTTCTGGCCATTTTGAGCGTTTAATTGACCCCACAAATGTGATGCTCCAGAAACTCAATCTGCTCAAAGGAAGGTCAGTTTTGTAGCTTCTGTAGCGAGCTAAACTGTTTTCAGATGTGTGAACATGATTGCACAAGGGTTTTCTAATCATCAATTAGCCTTCTAAGCCAATGAGCAAACACATTGTACCATTAGAACACTGGAGTGATAGTTGCTGGAAATGGGCCTCTATACACCTATGTAGATATTGCACCAAAAACCAGACATTTGCAACTAGAATAGTCATTTACCACATTAGCAATGTATAGAGTGTATTTCTTTAAAGTTAAGACTAGTTTAAAGTTATCTTCATTAAAAAGTACAGTGCTTTTCCTTAAAAAATAAGGACATTTCAATGTGACCCCAAACTTTTGAACGGTAGTGTACTTGTTATTTCATTAAAAGGTTGATCAGTTATCAGGAAAACTAGACGGTGTCATCTCAGGGTGGTCAATTGTTTGCAACTGGACTGCTTGATTTGTCTTGGAAGACGTGTCGCCTTCATCAGTTTGTGCTCATTGATTGATTGATTGATTGAGACTTTTATTAGTAGATTGCACAGTACAGTACATATTCCGTACAATTGACCACTAAATGGTAACACCCGAATAAGTTTTTCAACTTGTCGGGGTCCACGTTAATCAATTCGTAGACTTAGATTGGTCCGATCAAGTCCAACGTTTGGTGCCAAGCCCCCAAATATTTATACTCCAAAAACCAAGAGGGTGTACTAGGGCAAGAATGGTTTCGCCCAGGTCATAGTGAGAAAAAAACAACTGTTTTAATGCAAACGAGCAATGCCCTGAGATGACAGCGACCTGGATGAATGAGAACATTCATGGGCATAGACAGTGTCGGTTTATTTTTCCATATTTTTGTTTATACTTTGAAGACTATCAGCTGTGTCTTCAAGTTCTAGCATTTATTGAAGTGAGAGGTCAGGTTGCTTCTGGAGGTTTTATGTGCTTTGCTACATTACCCAGAGGTTTTAGCAGTAGAGCAGAAACAGAAGTATAGCAGGGAGTACTAGCGGAGATACAAGCGAGTACGAGTATCCTGCACAGTTGTAATTAAGGAGTTTCTGTGTTATTGAAACATGCACCATACATACTTTTTTGTAAAAGTACATATAATTATTTTCTGATAGAAGTGATTTTGCCCTCTTACAATGACAATAACAAAAAAACATGTTTTTCATGACCTATGTGCTAGTATTGTATGTCTGGCTGCGGGACCTGCCTTTAAAATAAATTACCCCATTTCAGAGATTACATTTAGTTCCTGTAACTTTCTGTCTGTAAAATACATCTTTTTATTAGCATTTATGAAATCTAGTGTCAACATTTCATGAATAATATCCTTAGATTAACATCCTTAATAAATGGCAGTAAAATAAGCACACATCTGATTGAGGAGTCAGAGTGTTACACTCTGGCATTTACACAATGTGTGGCGTTGGGGTTGTCCGACTTTTTGTGTGGCCATAAACGCAGCACTGGCTAAGTGCCATGAGTGCGTGTGTTGGTGCAGGTGAGACTGAGCGAGCGGCTTCTGTTGATATGACGGATGACAAAGTTGGTTTAAGCCTGGTTTGTATGGCAGAAATGAGCAGTTATTCTAGATAAAAGTTTTTTTACTCATGTTTTTGGTGTGGTTTTTGCTCAATAAAGTGATTGATGGAATTCCTGTCCGTAAAGTGTCTCGACAGACTATAATTGAACTGTGTTGACAAAGATTGTGTTATTCATTGGGGCCACTCTTGTTGTCACCTGTCACTCACAGAGTTGCATTGCAAAATCATACAGAATAAATTGTAATGTTTTTATTTCGTTTAGAGTTCAGATGGGATTTTTGATTTTCTGCGCGGCATTAATTGACTGTGCGCAGAGGACGCGTGAGCAGTGCGCAATTGCGCAGGCGCGCACCTTAGAGGGAACGTTGGTCTCATCCCTCCTTTCCTCCGCTGGTCGCTCACTGTTAAAGACAACAGATGATTACACTAACACGCACCACCTGTGCCATCTAATCACCTGCCAGCTGTGCTTCTCCGTCCCGCACATGCCCCGCCCCTAGCTGATGGTGCTCCGCCCTCGACACCATAGCCAGAGACGTTGACCTTTGCTCCTGCGGACGCGCTGACTCACCTACCTCCGCATTGTTGTTTTAGGAAAACATTAAAACCATGAAGATACTGAAAATAGTGAGCGAATAAATGACAAAGTACATAAACCACATACAGTATGTACATGCACATCGATTAATCGCAGTAGTAAAAAGCATAAATAAAAATGTCTTGTTTCTCACACAATGAACTATCTAAATGAGGGAGAGTTCATGGAAATTCCAGTGGGAATCCTCTGCTTTAGGACAACACAGGTGAAAACCCAGCATAGCCACAACTGTTAACGGATTGTGTTGGTCTCAAATCCCAAGATACAAAGACAGCAGGCGTAGCGCAGGTAAAATTATATTTAACGTCAAAAAACTAAGTAACAGTGCAACAGAGAAGAGCACAGAAAGCATGAACACATGAAAGAGAACGCACAAAAGCAAAGTTGTGTTTTTTTAAGCCCTTTGTGGCACTAGTGTTTAAGGGCTATATAAACACATGGTGCTTGGTTGATTGAAAGTTGCAAGCAAAACACAAGCAATAATACAGAGGACAGGGCTGGTGTATAAAGCTTCCTGATTGGCAGCCAGGATGGAACAGGTGTGTCCTGATTGCCAATCAGGGACAGGTGAGGAAGCGAGCGACCAGACAGGAGAAATAGTGGCAAAAAAGGGCAAACAGGAAACGGAAACCAAAAAAAAAGGGGCACTGGACAGAAAATACAGGAACATAAGAAAATAAAGTCAGAACTGTCATGACAGTGGTGTCAACAATTGTATATTGTATATTAAGTATGTGTCCATGAAAGGACATTTTATATATTTGATTACATGCTATAGTATGATTTTATTGTCATAATTTTATTGCATGATTTTTGTATCCCTTTAATTTAGGTAGCCAACTGCAGATGGAAATGAGCTATTTAGCTATAATCTGGTGCAGAACATATCTGTCTTTGAGCTTAATGTTTCTGTGCATTGTCCCTTCAAATGAAGACTAAACAAACAAACAACTGCGCTGTTCAAGAGTGGGGATCATCTCAAGAGGGCAGCCTTGGAATGGATGCACTGATCAACCTACCTCAAGCAATGTGCCTCTTGTTTGACTTTACCTACGCACTCCACCGGCAATACCCCAAATGCTTGATAAACACTTGTATCTTCATTCAGCAGGTGATGTGGTCAATCAAAACTAACTTCAAAGGTTCAAACGCTGAAGAATACATTTTCAGGGCAAGACACGTCTACTGTAAGCTCGTGGCACAGTTCTTGTCCGGACTGTTGCACAATTACATCGCTCTAACAGAAGCAAATATTCTTGGGATTTTTCTTGCTGTAGATATGTCTAGTAGTTATTTTACTGAAATTATTATTCAAAAGACATATTTAAGGAAGTTGATTTTTCCCAATTCCTGCACTTGTACTATATTTTGCAAGATTGTCACTATAATAATTAATTCTGAGCTTAAAAATTGTTCACAGAGCAAGTAATTAAAACTATGTTGCAATTGTATTTGGAATGTAATTGTCTCATAATTCACAACACAATGTTCTATTTGCTGCATCATATAATTTATTTTGTAGAAAGTATCGTCTGCAGCAATAAGTTACTTAGTAACTGTTTTGTAATTCTATGGAACCAAGGACAGCTGTTATTTCACACATATCCTCATTGCTAATTTGTTGCTTTGTTGTTGAATAAAACAAAATGTATTGTGTGGTCATTGATAAAACTAGGAGTTTAAGTGCATTTGACAACTAATGACTAATGTACTTTTTAAGACATTTGTTTTCTGTTGTTGATAACTTAAACCATTTAAGTATATATAACTTAACATGTTTTATTTTTACTATTTTGCTTTTAAATTGATTACACTTGAACACATATATACTTAAACCGTATGAGGAAATCACTTGACCAAATTGGTTAAAGTACAATCAATTTATCTGGGTTTACAGGGAAATTATAAGTAGCCAAGGAATAGGCTGGGTTTTATGGAGGACTTCCACAGAATGTGTGATAGCCACATAATCTAACTGGGTTAACACAAGTGTCAATCTCGATTTAAAAAGAATAGTTAGATCTTGGTCAAATTAAATCCAGATGATGTTCATGCACTAATCGAATGGCAGATGATACATTAAGAAAATGAACACACACGTGCTAATAATGATATTGCAAATACCATTTTGGCTGAAGAATGTTTGAATTCAACCTTGTGTGTGACGTAAACCTCACAGTATTTTCTAAATGATACAATAAAACTAATGAAGTATTTTAGGGCCTTTAGTTTCAATACCTCTAATTAGGTCAGTGAACGAGGCATAAGGAAGACATAGTTATTTTACTGAAATGATTATTCAAAAGACATATTTAAGAAAGTTGTTTTTTTTTATTACTTTTTCTCCAATTCCTGCACGTGTACTATATTTTGCTAGATTGTCACTATAATTGCTTCTAAGCTTAAAAATTGTTCACAGAGCAAATATTTAAAACTCTGCTGCGATTGTATTTGGAATGTAATTGTCTCATAATTCACAACACAATGTTGTATTTGCTGCATCATATAATTTATTTTGAAGAAAGGTATCGTCTGCAGCAAAAAGTTACTTAGTAATTGTTTTGTAATTCTATGAAACCAAGGGCAGCTGTTATTTCACACAGATCATCATTGTTCATTTGTTGCTTTGTTGTTGAATAAAACAAAATGTATTGTGTGGTCATTGATAAAACTAGGAGTTTAAGTGCATTTGACAAGTTCTGACTTATGTACTTTTTAAGACATTTGTTTTCTGTTGTTGATAACTTAAACCATTTAAGTGTATATAACTTGACATGTTTTATTTTTACTATTTTGCTTTTAAATTGATTACACTTGAACACATATCTACTTAAACCGTATGAGGAAATCACTTGACCAAATTGGTTAAAGTTCAATCAATTTATCTGGGTTTACAGTGAAATTATAAGTAGCCAAGGAATAGGTTGGGTTATATGGAGGACTTCCACAGAACTGTACACTGAATGTGTGATAGCCACATAATCTAACTGGGTTAACACAAGTGTCGATCTCGATTTAAAAAGAATAGTTAGATCTTGGTCAAATTAAATCCAGATGATGTTCATGCACTAATCGAATGGCAGATGATACATTAAGAAAATTAACACACACATGCTAATAATGATATTGCAAATACCATTTTGACTGAAGAATGTTTGAATTCAACCTTGTGTGCGACGTAAACCTCACAGTATTTTCTAAATGATACAATAAAACTAATGAAGTATTTTAGGGCCTTTAGTTTGAATACCTCAAATTAGGTCAGTGAACGAGGCATAAGGAAGAAGTAGTTATTTTACTGAAATTATTATTCAAAAGACATATTTAAGAAAGTTGCTTTTTTTAATTACTTTTTCTCCAATTCCTGCACGTGTACTATATTTTGCTAGATTGTCACTATAATTGCTTCTAAGCTTAAAAATTGTTCATAGAGCAAATAATTAAAACTCTGCTGCAATTGTATTTGGAATGTAATTGTCTCATAATTCAAAACACAATGTTGTATTTGCTGCATCATATAATTTATTTTGAAGAAAGGTATCATCTGCAGCAATAAGTTACTTAGTAATTGTTTTGTAATTCTATGGAACCAAGGACAGCTGTTATTTCACACAGATCATCATTGTTCATTTGTTGCTTTATTGTTGAATAATACAAAATGTATTGTGTGGTCATTGATAAAACTCGGAGTTTAAGTGCATTTGACAAGTTCTGACTAATGTACTTTAAGACATTTGTTTTCTATTGTTGATAACTTAAACCATTTAAGTGTATATAACTTGACATGTTTTATTTTTACTATTTTGATTTTAAATTGATTACACTTGAACACATATCTACTTAAACCGTATGAGGAAATCACTTGACCAAATTGGTTAAAGTTCAATCAATTTATCTGGGTTTACAGTGAAAATAAAAGTAGCCAAGGAATAGGTTGTGTTATATGGAGGACTTCCACAGAACTGTACACGGAATGTGTGATAGCCACATAATCTAACTGGGTTAACACAAGTGTCGATCTCGATTTAAAAAGAATAGTTAGATCTTGGTCAAATTAAATCCAGATGATGTTCATGCACTAATCGAATGGCAGATAATACATTAAGAAAATGAACACACACAAGCTAATAATGATATTGCAAATACCATTTTGACTGAAGAATGTTTGAGTTCAACCTTGTGTGCGACGTAAACCTCACAGTATTTTCTAAATAATACAATAAACCTAATGAAGTATTTTAGGGCCTTTAGATTGAATACCTCTAATTAGGTCAGTGTACGAGGCAGAAGGAAGAAGTAGTTATTTTACTGAAATTATTATTCAAAAGACATATTTAAGAAAGTTGCTTTTTTTAATTACTTTTTCTCCAATTCCTGCACGTGTACTGTATTTTGCTAGATTGTCACTATAATTGCTTCCAAGCTTAAAAATTGTTCACAGAGCAAATAATTAAAACTCTGCTGCGATTGTATTTGGAATATAATTGTCTCATAATTCACAACACAATGTTCTATTTCCTGCATCATATAATTTATTTTGAAGAAAGGTATCGTCTGCAGCAATAAGTTACTTAGTAATTGTTTTGTAATTCTATGGAACCAAGGACAGCTGTTATTTCACACAGATCATCATTGTTCATTTGTTGCTTTGTTGTTGAATAAAACAAAATGTATTGTGTGGTCATTGATAAACCTAGGAGTTTAAGTGCATTTGACAAGTTCTGACTTATGTACGTTAAGACATTTGTTTTCTATTGTTGATAACTTAAACCATTTAAGTATATATAACTTAACATGTTTTATTTGTACTATTTTGCTTTTAAATTGATTACACTTGAACACATATCTACTTAAACCGTATGAGGAAATCACTTGACCAAATTGGTTAAAGTTCAATCAATTTATCTGGGTTTACAGTGAAATTATATGTAGCCAAGGAATAGGCTTGGTTATATGGAGGACTTCCACAGAATGTGTGATAGCCACATAATCTAACTGGGTTAACACAAGTGTCGATCTCGATTTAAAAAAAATAGATCTTGGTCAAATTAAATCCAGATGATGTTCATGCACTAATTGAATGGCAGATATTGCATTAAGAAAATGAACACACACGTGCTAATAATGATATTGCAAATACCATTTTGGCCGAAGAATGTTTGAATTCAACCTCGTGAGTGACGTAGACCTCACAGTATTTTCTAAATGATACAATAAAACTAATGAAGAATTTTAGGGCCTTTAGTTTGAAAACCTCAAATTAGGTCAGGAGGTTTAAGGAAGGAGGTCATACTGTACATGTCTAATGGCCAGTGATTTGAAGTCTTTATCAGAGCCAGAGCTCCATTAAACATCCAATCTTTATGTGAATATATATTTATTGGCATGCTGGGTGGAACACTTCTCTTTGAGGATGACTCAATTCTTTTACAGCCATGTTTGCATGTGCCAGAGGAGCATTTAACCATGTGTACATACAAGAATACAAAGAAAATATATACCATCTATAGATAAACAAAATCTGTAACAGAAAAAGTCTCCTGCACTTAAACCTCTCCACAACAATAGGCGACACAAAAGAGAGTTCAGAGGACCTCACGTACAAGATTGAAGACCTGCACACAACTGGAATGGATTACAAGATGCTACGATTTGAATTGTGTTGAAGGATTCTTATTGAATATCCATGAACAATAGAGATTAGTTTAGAACAGAGGTGTCAAACTCATTTTGAGCTCAGGGGTCGGACGGAGGTTGGTCCGGGTACCTTCCGTTCATTCTATTTCCAATTCTTAAATGCAAATCAAAAAACACATTTCGGGCCACTTTTTCTATTTTCATTTCTAACACAAAAGTTGGACAACTATTTAATGACACTTTTTAAAAACTACAATAGAACTCCTGCTGAACAAAGATGTTGGTCCGTGTACCATCCGTTCATTCTATTTCCAATTCTGAAACGCAAATCAAAAAATAAAATTGGAGCCGTGTTTTGATTTTTATTATACATGGCAGATTTTAAAACAAACAAAAAAGGGTTGATTTTCATTCAAATATTGCCATAAAATTGGATTTTGTGCTGATTTCCTTATATGGATTTACATTTTTCCAGAAAAACACAAAAATACATCCATCCATTTTCTACCGCTTGTCCCTCTCGGGGTCATGGGGGGTGCTGGAGCCTATCCCAGCTGCATTCGGGCGGAAGGCGGGGTAGACCCTGGACAAGTCGCCACGTCATCAGAGGGCCAACACAGATAGACAGACAAAATTCACACTACAACATTCACATACTAGGGACCATTTAGGTGTTGCCAATCAACCTATCCCCAGGTGAATGTCTTTGGAGGTGGGAGGAAGCCGGAGTACCCGGAGGGAACCCACGCAGTCACGGGGAGAACATGCAAACTCCACACAGAAAGATCCCAAGCCTGGGATTGAACTAAGGACTACTCAGGACCTTCGTATTGTGAGGCAGACACACTAACCCCTCTGTCACCGTGCTGCCCAGGGGTGTACTCACTTTTGTTAAATACTAAGGGATTCGCAACAGAGGTGGGACGCACCACGTGCGTAAGGGAATGCCAGAAAGGAAGGACAGGGCTGTGTCACCGCACTCACTCCTCCCGCCCCATTGTGTTGGAAGGGATGGTCGCTGTCCTGCAATCATTTTATTAGATTAGACCAGAGCTGTTCAGTTTTATTGGCCATTCAAAAGACAAAATAAACATTACATTAGAGCAGGGCTGTCCAAACTTTTTCCACTGAGGGCCGCACACGCAAAAATGAAAGCATGCGGGGGCCATTTTGATATTTTTCATTTTCAAACCATAACAGCCTGGGATTGAACTCATGACCTTCATATTGTAAGGCACATGCACTTACCGCTGTGCAACCATGCTGCCTTGAACGGAAGGTACACGGACCGATGTTACCCTTCTGCTAAAAGCTGCTAAAATACTGCTTCCGGTTCAATTTGTCAGCATGTGCTATGTCTCTTTTCCATATCTTTGCCTGTGAGTGACCCTAAACAACAGAGAAAGAAATGCGACGTTTGCCTGCTTGATTGAGAACCAATACATTGTCACTTTCTATATCTTTGGACATTAAAAACATAAAAGGGAACTTTTGACCACGACTGAATTGTTTTGACGACACTGATACCATTCTTTGTCTTCTGTGACAGTCACTTCACTTCAGTTTGTGTTTCCTTGTTTATTTCCTCTTATTTTTGTTGCATTTCCTGCACGTCTCCCTGAGCGCTTGTTCCCCTCACCTGTCCCTGATTGGCAGCCGGGCACACCTGGTTGCAGTTGCCAACTCAAGTATTTCGTCATGAACTCTCATGGCTGCGGGAGTTGTGACCCCAAGATGCAGGAACCAGGAGAACGACGAGCAGGTAAGAGTCTTTTAATACTCAAAATAGGGATAAGAAGTCATGCATACAAAGGTTCTAAACATAGTCGCAATCCTCGAGTCCTGAGGAACAGGCGAGGCAGGCATAAATAGCCGCCTGATTGGCAACTGCAACCAGGTGTCCCCGGCTGCCAATCAGGGACAGGTGAGGGGATCGAGCGCTCAGGGAGACATGCAGGAAATGCAACAAAAATAAGAGCGCTGACAGGAAAAAAACAAGGAAACAAACTGAAATGAAGTGACAGATCGTCACATCTTCTTCTTCTTCTTCTTCTGTTGTTCCGAGTCACTCACAGACGAGGATCCTGAAAAGAGAAACAGCGCATGTGTAATCCACCTATACGTCCAAACAAATTGAACAGGGAATAGAGAAAATTGTTTCCACTCGTTTAAATGTCCATTTTTGGAATGTTGATTTTTCTGTTAAATCATTTTTGGGTTAGGGTTAGGTTAGGTTAACAAAACAAAAAACGAATGGACGCAACACACACAGCCTTATCCAAGAGGGTTGTGAAGTGAAGTGAAGTGTGAATTATATTTATATAGCGCTTTTTCTCTAGTGACTCAAAGCGCTTTACATAGTGAAACCCAATATCTAAGTTACATTTAAACCAGTGTGGGTGGCACTGGGAGCAGGTGGGTAAAGTGTCTTGCCCAAGGACACAACGGAAGTGACTAGGATGGCGGAAGCGGGGATCGAACCTGGAACCCTCAAGTTGCTGGCACGGCCACTCTACCAACCGAGCTATACCACCCCAGAGTTACACTCTGCATCCACTTTTCTCTTTTCTGACAGAGATATTTTAGGACAATTACCCCGCCTTCCGCCCGAATGCAGCTGATAGACTCCAGCACCTCCCACAATCCCCGGAAGGGACAAGCGGTATAAACTGGATGGATAGGTGGACTTTGGGACAACGAGGGTGCAAAAGCACGATGTGTTGGATGCAGAGGACGTAGTACCGCAGGTTTTACGTTTATGTCGAGGGGGAGGAGCCACAGCCACTGTGTACCTCTTGCTTGGCCACGTTAGAAACCGCTTGCCTAACAGAATTGCTTTTGCGACATTCAGCGGATTTATTTAGAGCAGCAGTTTCTTTCATGAAAAATTGCGGCTCATGTTTATACTTAACAAACTCATCTGGCGGACCGCGGGTCAGACTAAACTTGTTAAACCTGATTAAAGCCCGGCCTGATCAGGCCTGCAGACCGTACGTTTAACACCCCTTATTTTGAAGATAGTATTCTTGCATTAAATATAAAATGAAGTTGTGTTGAACTTGTAGCTGAATAGTGTCAAGCTAATGCTGGACCGTTGTATAACCTTTTGTCAGACATTTAAGTATGAAGATGTGCATAGCGGAAAATTAAGCAACGCTGACACATTTTAGGCTAAAAGGAAGAAGTACCTTTATTAGAACCTACAGAGGCTGAAGGTAGTTTGTGTTCATGGTTCTTGTCCTACTACATGATTTAGCGAATGTTGGTGACAGGGACAACAACCCGGAACCTCTGTAAGTATGTTTCTGTTTCAGTGTGCAAATATGTGTAACTGATTGAATGAAGGAAAGACTGTCTGACAAGTCCTTTCACCCTCTGATCATAGGGCTTCATGCAAGATTTGACCTCATAAGGATGATTGTGAGAAAAGTGAGGGATCAATCAAAAACTATGAAAAAATACAAGAAAAGTAACCCTAATAACTAGTGATGGGTATTGAATTTGTTACTTTTATAGGTAATAGGGTTTTCCCGATACCAATATTTTGGTACCGGCACCAGTACCAAAATGTATTTCGAGAATAGTAGGGAATTGCAAAAAAAATATATCAATATTGGCTTAATTTTAACAAAAATCTTATAATAAATGTAACATATTTTCCTTTTGCAATCAAAGAACAATGTTGTCATTAAATAAAATAGTGAACATACTAGACAACTTGTCTTTTAGTAGTAAGTAAAGTTGAAGTACCACTGATAGTCACACAAACACTAGGTGTGGTGAAATTACTCTCTGCATTTGACCCATTCCCTTGTTCCACCCCCTGGGAGGTGAGGGGAGCACTGAGCAGCAGCGGTGGCCACGTTCGGGAATCATTTTGGTGATTTAACCCTCAATTCCAACCCTTGATGCTGAGTGCCAAGCAGGGAGGTAATGGGTCCCATTTTTATAGTCTTTGGTATGACTCGGCAGGAGTTTGAACTCACGACCTACCGATCTCAGGGTGAATACTCTAACCACAAGGCCACTGAGCAGGCAAGTAAGCAAACAAAGGCGGCATTAATGCTAATGTTCTCTAAACATTAGTTTATGTTAGGTTCTAACTAACCGAGGGAGAAATATTTGCTAACATTATTTGAATGTTATGTGTTGGGTGGGTTCGTGCGGACACACATGGAGGAGGAAGGACGAGCTATGCTTGCCATGGCACTAAGCTGACTTGAATCTGAAGTAGTGAAACAAAAGAATAAATGCTTTGTGCAATTCAACAGAAGGCTTATAGGAACCCGTTACAGCAAAAAGTAACCAGCTAAAAAGAGGAACTAAGCAACTCGATGGGTAAATCAGGAGAGAAAGTAATATCCACATAGGACGCCAACACGTCTGTCTGTCATAGATGCTGTAGGCTTCTAGCCAATGGCTTTGACTGTGGGGTGGGACAAGGATAGGAAGTGTCGTGTGTTGTGGGGGTGAAAAATTGTGTGAGTTTTCAGAGGAATTGAGCTTGTTGTAGTGGCATGCTACATTTTTGAAGAAAAAATAAGACACCGGGACTCTGTCTGAGCCTTCATTCCTTGGAATATTACAATATGATGAAACATAGACAAGACACATCTTTAAGCCGCAAATTTATGGCGACGAGGGCTAAAGTGTCTGAACATTATGCGGCACAAACATTTAACAAATAATGCCTGTTTGCTAAGTAGGGACTGAAGTTAATTTGTTCATTGAGCAGGCTTTTACAGTTCTCACAGATTTAGTCTTCCATATTTCTGCTGTGCTCACTAATCCAAAAACGGGAAATGACACAATACTGCATATTCAGTAGCCAAAATATGTCTTGTAGATGTATTAAAAAATATTAATATTTGAATGTAATACATTTTGAATATATGATAATATACAATATCACCAATCGTCATTGAATTGTGAGGTGCCTAAAGATTCCCACCTCTACCTGTACTGGGAATTCGTATTGTATCGGTTCAAATGTTAAAAGTGTCAGACTTTACTATACCAGTCCTCCTGAAGGCACGAACTTTGTCAATAAACCCATGGATGACTCAGTAGGCTTGGGAGAAAGAAAATCAACTTGAGTCCACATTTTTGCAGAATATGAGGCCAACAACAAAGTCCTGACTGTCAAACATGGAGGTGAAAATATTCTACTTTAGGGCTGTTTCTCAGACCATAATCCCCCCTGGGGTGTGTGAAAGGTGCTTGCCAGCAAACATTGTCAAAATAAACTAACAAATTAATGTATCATTCATTTGTTTATTCTATTTATTTCTCTTCTGTTTTTTTGTTCCAATGAACCTACTCAGTGGCCTAGTGGTTAGAGTGTCCGCCCTGAGATCGGTAGGTTGTGAGTTCAAACCCCGGCCGAGTCATACCAAAGACTAGAAAAATGGGACCCATTACCTCCCTGCTTGGCACTCAGCATCAAGGGTAGGAATTGGGGGTTAAATCACCAAAAATGATTCCCGGGCGCGGCCACCGCTGCTGCCCACTGCTCCCCACTGCTCACCTCCCAGGGGGTGAACAAGGGGATGGGTCAAATGCAGAGGACAAATTTCACCACACCTAGTGTGTGTGTGAGACAATCATTTGTACTTTAACTTTATCTTTAACCTACCAACTACTCCCCACTGCAGTTGAGTGCAGCGACCTTAGTAAAAATACAAAGTACTGTGCAAAGTTTGATTGATTGATTGAAACTTTTATTAGTAGATCAATCAATCAATCAATGTTTATTTAAATAGCCCTTAATCACAAGTGTCTCAAAGGGCTGTACAAGCCACAACGACATCCTCGGTACAGAGCCCACATACGGGCAAGGAAAAACTCACCCCAGTGGGACGTCGGTGAATGACTATGAGAAACCTTGGAGAGGACCGCATATGTGGGTAACCCCCCCCCCCCCCCCCTCTAGGGGAGACCGAAAGCAATGGATGTCGAGTGGGTCTGACATAACATTGTGAAAGTCCAGTCCACAGTGGATCCAACACATCAGCGAGAGTCCAGTCCACAGCGGGGCCAACAGGAAACCATCCCGAGCGGAGACTGGTCAGCAGCGCAGTGATGTCCCCAACCGATGCACAGGCTAGTGGTCCACCCGGGGTCCCGACTCTGGACAGTCAGCACTTCATCCATGGCCACCGGACCTATGCAACTCCCCCTCGCAAGGGACAGGGGAGAAGAGGAGAGAAGAAAAGAAACGGCAGATCAACTGGTCTAAAAAAGGGGGGTCTATTTAAAGGCTAGATTATACAAATGAGTTTTAAGATGGGACTTAAATGCTTCTACTGAGGTAGCATCTCTAACTGTTACCGGGAGGGCATTCCAGAGTACTGGAGCCCGAATAGAAAACGCTCTATAGCCCGCAGACTTTTTTTTGGCTCTGGGAATCACTAATAAGCCGGAGTTCTTTGAACGCAGATTTCTTGTCGGGACATATGGTACAATACAATCGGCGAGATAGGCTGGAGCTAAACCGTGTAGTATTTTATAGGTAAGTAGCAAAACCTTAAAGTCGCATCTTAAGTGCACAGGAAGCCAGTGCAGGTGAGCCAGTATAGGCGTAATATGATCAAACTTTCTTGTTTTTGTCAAAAGCCTTGCAGCCGCATTTTGTACCAACTGTAATCTTTTAATGCTAGACATAGGGAGACCCGAAAATAATACGTTACAGTAATCGAGACGAGACGTAACGAACGCATGAATAATGATCTCAGCGTCGCTAGTGGACAAGATGGAACGAATTTTAGCGATATTACGGAGATGAAAGAAGGCCGTTTTAGTAACCCTCTTAATGTGTGACTCAAACGAGAGAGTTGGGTCGAAGATAATACCCAGATTCTTTACCGAGTCGCCTTGTGTAATTGTTTGGTTGTCAAATGTTAAGGTGGTATTATTAAATAGATGTTGGTGTCTAGCAGGACCGATAATCAGCATTTCCGTTTTCTTAGCGTTGAGTTGCAAAAAGTTAGCGGACATCCATTGTTTAATTTCATTAAGACACGCCTCCAGCTGACTACAGTCCGGCGTGTTGGTCAGCTTTAGGGGCATGTAGAGTTGAGTGTCATCAGCATAACAGTGAAAGCTAACACCGTACTTGCGTATGATGTCACCCAGCGGCAGCATGTAAATACTAAAGAGTGCAGGGCCAAGAACCGAACCCTGGGGAACTCCGCACGTTACCTTGACATAGTCCGAGGTCACATTGTTATGGGAGACGCACTGCATCCTGTCAGTAAGATAAGAGTTAAACCAAGACAAGGCTAAGTCTGACATACCAATACGTGTTTTGATACGCTCTAATAAAATATTATGATCGACGGTATCGAAAGCGGCGCTAAGATCAAGAAGCAGCAACATAGATGACGCATCAGAATCCATCGTTAGCAATAGATCATTAGTCATTTTTGCGAGGGCTGTCTCCGTAGAGTGATTTGCCCTGAAACCGGATTGAAAAGGTTCACAGAGATTGTTAGTCACTAAGTGTTCATTTAGCTGCTGTGCAACAATTTTTTCGAGAATTTTGGAAATAAACGGAAGGTGGGAGACCGGTCGGTAGTTTACCATGAGGTCAGGATCGAGGTTAGGTCTTTTGAGCAGAGGATGAATAACCGCTTTTTTGAATGCTAGGGGAACAGTGCCGGAGGAAAGTGATAAGTTTATAATATTTAACACTGATGGACCTAATAATACAAACAGTTCCTTGATAAGTTTCCCAGGAAGTGGGTCAAGTAAACATGTTGTTTGTTTTATCCCACTTACACGTTGTAATAATTCCTCTAATGTTATTTCATCAAAAATAGAGAGACTATTTTGGAGGGCAGTGTCCGTCGTATATACAGTCGTATTTGTGTTAATAGAACCCAGTTGTAGCTGGGATGCGTTGTCTTTAATCTCCTTTCTAATGAGTTCAATTTTCTTATTAAAGAAATTCATAAAGTCATCTGCCGAGTGGGTGGAGCTACTGGGAGGAGTCCCTTGTTGGGTTAGCGATGCTACTGTACTAAACAGAAATTTAGGATCGTTTTTGTTGAGGCGGATGAGATTTGAGTAGTATTTAGCTTTAGCTAAGGTAAGCATGCGTTTATAAGTTATTAAACTATCACTCCATGCTTGATGGAAAACCTCAAGTTTAGTCGCGCGCCATTTGCGTTCCAGTTTTCTACATGATAATTTATGAGCTCTAATTTCTTCTGTAAACCATGGGGTGCGCCTTTTAGGGGCCCTTTTTTGCTTTAGCGGTGCTATACTATCAATAATTTCGCGCAAGGCATCGTCAAAGTTGTTAGTGAGGTTATCAATAGAGCCGACATAATTTGGGAATGGTGCCATTACCGAAGGCAGTAGGTCAGCAAGAGTCATCGTTGTGGCAGCATTAATGTTGCGGCCGCTATAGCAGTTATTATTATTATTAGCTTGTTGACAATGAGTCAAAACTTCAAATTTTATAAGGTAATGATCGGACATTACTTTAGTATATGGAAGTATCATAACTTTGGAGGTGGTGACCCCCCTGACAAGCACTAGATCTATTGTATTACCGTTGCGATGCGTGGGTTCATGTATTATTTGTGTAAGACCACAGCTATCAATTATGGTTTGGAGCGCCACGCACTGAGGGTCCGATGGGGTATTCATATGGATATTAAAGTCCCCCATTATGATTATATTGTCGGCGTGCGTCACTAGATCAGCAACGAACTCTGAGAATTCACTGATAAAGTCCGAATAGGGCCCAGGGGGGCGGTAGATAACAGCCAGGTCGAGAGGTAGCGGTGTGACAGACCTCATAGTAAGCACCTCAAACGATTTATATTTATTATTTAGGTTAGGGGTAAGGTTGAAATTTTCATTGTATATTAGTGCGACACCCCCTCCCCTTTTAAGAGAACGGGCAACATGCGCATTCGTATAGTTAGGAGGAGATGCCTCATTGAGCGCAAAAAATGTGTCTGGTTTGAGCCAGGTTTCGCTAAGACCAATGACGTTAAGATTGTTGTCTCTAATGACCTCATTAACTAATAACGCCTTGGGAGACAATGATCTTATGTTTAAAAAGCCCATATTATAGGTATTGGGCTGTTTTGACGAGTTTTTGTTAAGATTATCCGTAGTGGCAATATTAACAATGTTGCGTTTATTATGCGTAGTGCACTTTAAATAGTTTCGACCATATCTAGGAATTGATATGACGGGAATTTTCCGATTGTTTGCTTGGTGCTGCAATAGACTGGACATATCATAATTTGTCACCTCAGTAGAATGCATGTCCACCTCTGACACAGACACAACAGAAAAAACATTATGTGAATTGTGTATTATTCTAAGAGAATTGCTATGCGTACATGGATTATCCAGCCTGGCGCTGGCTAGTTCTAGCTTAACTGAAAAACAATTAAAAGCACACAGATAGAGCGATACTTAGCCTTTTTCGCAACAGCGAACAGACAGCGAGCAGTCACGCACAGTACAGTACATATTCCGTACAATTGACCACTAAATGGTAACACCCGAATACGTTTTTCAACTTGTTTAAGTCGGGGTCCACGTTAATCAATTCATGGTACAAAACCAAAGACTATAAAAATGGGACCCATAACCTCCCTGCTTGGCACTCAGCAACAAAGGGTTGGAGTTGGGGGTTAAATCACCAAAATGATTCCCGGGCACGGCGCCGCTGCTGCCCACTGCTCCCCAAGGGGATGGGACAAATTTCACCACATCTAGTGTGTGTGTGACAATCATTGGTACTTTAATCTTAATCTTAAATATATACTATCAGCATAATACAGTCATCACACAAGTTAATCATCAGAGTATATACATTGAATTATTTACAATCCGGGGGGTGGGATGGGGGGGGGGGGGGGGTTGTTAGGTTGGGTTGCTATCAGCATATTTCAGTCATCAACAATTATATCATCTGAGAAATGGACATTGTAACAGTAATAGAAGATAAAGCTGACACAAACAGCACGCCACAAATAAGTTGTTCCCACTTGCTCAAACACTTCAGTGGCTTTTGACCAAAGAGACACACTTGAGTGTCCTTTGCCACACAATAATGACAAATCAGTACATTCTGACCTGAGGTGTGGATGTGTGGGAAATGAGAGTGACAAATGTAATGGAACATGACCTTTACATGTTTTCCACTGAAGTCTCGTTAAATATTTGGAAACAGCCAACTCCTTTTCTACTTCTAGTCCTGCTCAAGCACACGGTTGAGCTATCGCAGCTGACTTTGTGTGAGAGGTACTTACTCCCTGGACTGGTCAGCGTTCAATCACAGGACCCATGTAGACAAACAACCATTCACACTTAGGACACAATTTACAGTCTCCAATTAACATAATATTTGGAGTATCCTCTGTTTGAAGGAATGTGGAGGAGAGCAAGGTGCCTAATAACTCTGTGAGGTCATCATAAGAGTGGAAGAGGATTCCAGCAACAACTTGTGCAGTTCCAGTGAATTCCATGTCCAAGAGAACATGCTCACTGTGATCTGTTCTCACCTGTGTTGTCAGCTATTTACACAATAATTGTTTTCAGAACACAGTAAATATACTGTTGTACAAAATGTACACATACTTCTAAGTTACATCCAAGTTTAATTTCTATGGTATTGTCCCTTGAGAAAATAATGTAGAGAGTTTGCTGCAATGTGAGGGGTGTATTTACTTTTGTTAAATACTAAGGGATTCGCAACAGAGGTGGGACGCAGCACGTGCGTAAGGGAATGCCAGAAAGGAAGGGCAGGGCTGTGTCACCGCACTCACTCCTCCATTGTCAAACCATAACAAAATATATAGTTTTTTTTTTTTTACATTTAAGGCTCCTGGGGCCCGTAAAGGGTCTCAGTCATTAAAATGTTAAAAACAAGTCAAATTATTATTGCCTATTATTATATATGCCTTTTCTAAGACAACTTTGTTTTTTATAGTAAAACTGAAATATGCAGTATTTCCCCCACCGCCCAAAACATTCACAAAGCAATGTTTGATGTGAAGTAATTGGAGCCCTGAAAAGATCAATAACGCATGACACCATTGATTTTATTTTCATTATTATTTTTGATTAATCACAGTGAAAAGATAAATAAAATCCCACTAAATATCTTTGAGATCCAAAAGGTCCCCCACTCATAAAGTGATACGTTTTTATTATTTGTTTTACTTTCAACACTTAAGTTACGAGATCAACTTCAGATATATCTGTCGATTTTACGTTTGAACTATTATTTTGTTTGTTTTATGCTCTTTTTTCAAAGAAAACTTGGATGTTTTTATATGACAACCACACAATATATGCAATATTTTTCCACATAATACATTTTAATGTGAAATATTTGAAGTAATTGGAGCCTTGAAGATGTCAATAATTCATTATTATGGATTTTTTTTTTTTTTGAGCAATGGCAAAAAAAGGAAAATAAAGATAGACAAAAGAAAAAAACAGCCTGCATGACAGCTTTGTGTCATTATTGCAACGTTTTCTAGTTAGATTTCACCTCATTCCACTTTTTTAATGTTTTTTTGATTTTTGCAATGGCATTTCCAGAATGTGTGGCTGGCCGCTAAACAATTAGCTGCGGGCCGCAAATGGCCCCCAGGCCGCACTTTGGATACCCCTGCATTAGAGCAAGAGTGCCCATT
Source organism: Entelurus aequoreus (assembly GCF_033978785.1). Classification (NCBI taxonomy): domain Eukaryota; kingdom Metazoa; phylum Chordata; class Actinopteri; order Syngnathiformes; family Syngnathidae; genus Entelurus; species Entelurus aequoreus. The sequence continues at coordinate 38,698,187 of NC_084741.1, read as the reverse complement.
AGGTCAATCGTGAGCTTTTGGCCGATCGAGGAGGGTGTTAGTCAATAGCCAGGCTTTAAAAAAATAGACCTAAAAATGATGAAACATAAATCTTCACTATGACGTCACTTTGACAAACGGCCACCGAGGATTTTGTGAGATGATCGGTGGCTGGTGTGAGCTCAGTGTGAAGAGAAAAAAAGGACTTGCCGTCAGAAGTGTAAAGACCAAACGCACAGTTCTTCACAATAAGAGTGCTTCTCCATCTTGCCTGTGTTAATAAAGTAAGGGTCTCAGAAAACTTGCACACACAAGCTCGCAAGTTAAGGTGTTAACCTCCGATATATTTCTTGTGAAGGGTAAAAAAAACGAGTATGGGAACTAGACTAATGAGAAGCTAACAACCAACCACTGGAACCACAAAGGACTTTTTTGACCTCCACAATGTAAATGGGAAGTTGTGGAATTTATGCAAGTCATCAGAATCCGGTAACTTATATTCTTGTCTTTAAGAAAGAAGGGAATCTTTATTCATTTAACATCTTTGTATTTTTATCAAACACCTTTAACATGTTAATAAAATACGTCTGTTAATAACCATATATATACGAATACATATATATATACATACACACACTCACACATATATATACACATATATAAACATTTATACTCACATACATACAGTACATGTACACACACAATGTAAATATACATATGTAAACATATATACACAATTATATATACACACACATACATTATATATACACACACATACATCCACACACACACACAATATGTGTGTGTTAATGTGTATGTACACCCACACACACACATACACACGCATAGTAGAGTTTTAACTTGCACTTACAGATGTAGCGACCAACTGTAGTTAGTTTCCTGAAGTGTTCCTGAGCCCATGTGGTGATATCTTTTACACACTGATGTCGGTTTTTGATGCAGTACTGCCTGAAGGATAAATGGATCAAAGGTCACGGGCATTCAATGTTGGTTTCCAGCCTTGCCGCTTACGTGCAGTGATTTCTGCAGATTCTCTGAACCTTTTGATTATATTACGGACCGTAGATGGTGAAATCCCTAAATTCCTTGCAATAGCTCGTTGAGAAATGTTGCTCTTAAACTTGGACAATTTGCTCACGCATTTGTTGACAAAGTGGTGACCCTCACCCCATCCTTGTTTGTGAATGACTGAGCATTTCATGGAAGCTGCTTTTATACCCAATCATGGCACCCACCTGTTCCCAATTAGCCTGTTTACCTGTGGGATGTTCCAAGTAAGTGTTTGATGAGCATTCCTCAACTTTCTCAGTCGTTTTTGCCACTTGTGCCAGCTTTTTTGAAACATGTTGCAGGCATCAAATTCCAAATGAGCTTATATATGCAAAAAATAAAGTTTACCAGTTCGAACGCTAAGTATCCTGTCTTTGCAGTGTATTCAATTGAATATAGGTTGAAAAGATTTGCAAGTCATTGTATTCTATTTTTATTTACACAACATGCCAACTTCACTGGTTTTGGGTTTTGTATAAACAGTACAGGCCAAACGTTTGGACAGACCTTCTCATTTAATGCATTTCATTTATTTTCATGACTATTTACATTGTAGATTGTCACTGAAGGCATCCAAACTATGACACCTGTGAAGTGAAAACCATTTCAGGTGACTCCCTTTTGAAGCTCATCGAGAGAATGCCAAGAGTGTGCAAAACAGTAATCAGAGCAAAGGGTGGCTATTTTGAAGAAACTAGAATTAAAAACATGTTTTCAGATATTTCACCTTTTTTTTTAAGTACATAACTCCACATGTGTTCATTCATAGCTTTGATGCCTTCAGTGACAATCTACAATGTAAACCAGGGGTGGGCAATTAATTTTTACCGGGGGCCGCATGAGCTACCCGAGCACTGCTGGAGGGCCACATCGACAATATTTCAATTAAATTTTGCTCAATATTATTTTTGATATATACCGTAAGATAAATAATAATAATAATAATAATAATAGTAATACTTCAACATAGTGTGTGTAACAGCATTCCATGACTAATATATATAAATTAAAATTAATAATAAATGACAGTAAAATAAGCACACGTATGACTGAGGAGTCATAGTGTAACTTTGTGTGGTGTTTGAGTTGTCCGACTTTTTGTGTGGCCTTAAACGCACCAGTGGTTTAGTGCTATGCGTGTTGGTGACAGATGACAAGTTGGTTTTGGCCTGGTTTGTACGGCAGAAAATGACTAGTTTTTCGAGATAGAATTGTTTTACTCATGTTTTTGGTGTGGTTATGTCCGAATATAAACAGTTTTGTTCAATAAAGTGATCGATACAATTCCTGTCCTCGAAGCATCTCGATAGACGTTACAATAATTGAACGGTGTTCAATTGAACGGTGTTGACGAACACCATTAGGGCCGCTTGTTGTCACTGTCACTCAAAGTTGCATTGCAAAATTCCATAGAATAAATATGTTTATTTTGTTTATAATCCAGATGGGATTTGATTTGGTGCGCGGCATATACTTGCTGCGCGCAGCGGACGCTTGAGCAGTGCGCAATTGCGCAGGCACGCACCTTAGAGGGGACGTTGCTTTGCAGTTCATGTGTTTTTGAAAACACGGCATTCCTCATCAACTTTTCTCTTTTTGGCGTCTCGGGTGTAAACCGTGCATCACTTGTCGCTGCATGTGCACCTTCACTCGCAGGTTACACACGGACACACGCCCATAAATAATACTTTTCAAAATAAAAGCAGCACAGTTGTATTGCGCGCAGGACATAGATGTTTTTTCAACTTTATTTTGTAATTGCAGTTGTTCACATTCACTCACAATCACGCACACGTCCACACGGAAGTAATACAAATAACGATTTTCAAAACAAAAGCAGCACCGTTGTATTGCACACTCGACATAGATACTTTTTAAAATTTATTTTGTAATTTATAATTGGCCTCACGCGGGCCGGACAGGGACGCACAAAGGGCCGGATGCGGCCCGCGGGCCGCAGAATGCCCAGGTCTGATGTAAATAGTCATGAAAATAAAGAAAACCCATTCAATGAGAAGGTGTGTCCAAACTTTTGGCCTGTACTGTATATATATATATATATATATATATGTATGTACATATATTTACATATACAGTATGAAGTAGATCACCTCAACTTGGTCATTTGAAGAAGAAGTGTGGGCACCCCTGCATTACAACATTACACAAATAATTAGAGAAAATGTACAAATGTCTTGTAAGTCATGGTTAGTTTTTGAGTGTGCTAAAGCCGTCAAAAAGGTGTTTGTTTGTGAAATTATATTTGTTAACGTGTGTTGTTCTCCAATGAACACTTTACGACAGTTCTATGTTTCCCTTTACGGCTATTCATGCTGGAGGCTGGGCAGTGGGGGCTGCTGGGATATGGCATGTAATGGAGGGAACTATGTTGACATGTCGGCTGCCTCAGTGTCTGAATAAAACTCAATATACTTAATATACGTTGTGTCTACTAAGTCTATATCAACATTGGTAGCAGAGGATGGTTTGAAGATGGCTGCGAACTACAGAGTACCGCCGAAGTTTGACGAAACCAGGCCGTATGAATGTTGGAAAAATGAAGTTAACATATGGGCACGAGTTACCGAACTCGACAAGAAGAAGCAGGCGCTTGCTGTGGCTTTGGGTCTGGAAGGACGAGCCAAGGATATCGCTATGGAGATACCAGCAGACGACTTGGACAAAGACACTGGTATGGCGACATTACTAGCAAAACTGGACGGTGTGTTTCAGCAAGAAGAAAAGGACCGCGCGTACGAAGCGTATTCCCAGTTTGATCGTTTAATGAAAGACAGTTCCGTTTCAATGGCAGACTACATAATTGACTTTGAGCAGCGATACAATCGAATTAAAAAGTACGACATGGCGCTTCCAGATGCTGTGTTAGCCTTCAAGTTGTTGGACACGGCCTGCCTCGATGAGAAAAACAGACAACTTGCACTAACGGCGTGCCCCGACCTAAAGTTTGCGTCCATGAAGTCGGCACTCAAGCGGATTTTTGGAGCGAAAACGGCGCCAGGTTTGTCGCACGGGATTCAACTAAACCAAGATGCAGCTTTCTTCACTGAACAACGACAACGACAAGGACAGGGAAGACGGAACACGTTTCAACAGAAGAGTGAAAGGACACCGTTGCCGGGCACCAACCCATTGGATAAGTTCGGTAAGCGTTCAAGATGTGCCGTTTGTCAAAGCACATTTCATTGGGCCAAGGACTGTCCTTACAAGAAGAACGAACAAGTAAGACTAACAGAAGACGAAAATGTAGAAGAAGTTAACATAACGTTGTTGACAAATGACCCTATGTCTGACGCTGAGATTTTCATAACTGAATCCCTGGGATCAGCCATCATAGACACGGCATGCACTCGTACAGTATGTGGGGAGAAATGGCTTGACAGTTATGTTAGTTGTCTCAGTCAAGAGCAGACAGACAAAATGATGAGGACAGAAAACACCAGTTCAAGACCATTTCGTTTTGGAGATGGCAACTTAGTATATTCCACCAGAAAAGTGAAACTACCTGCCAAAATAGGACAAACAAAATGTCACATTGAGACAGAAGTGGTCAACGCTGACATTCCACTGCTGCTGAGTAAGTCCTCACTGAAGAAGGCAGGAACTGTTTTAGATATGGAGAATGACAGAGCAGTGATGTTTAAACAGCAGATTCCTCTTGAGTTCACCAGCTCAGGACACTACTGTGTGGACATAAGAGACAAAAACAGCACAACACAGCAAATGAAAGATGACGTGATACTTGCAGCGACAGCTGAAGATGAAGTCCTGACAGTGACAGAAAACATGTCTTCAGCCGAAAAGCGCAAAATCCTTCTCAAGCTACACAAACAGTTTGGCCACGCATCTGCAGACAGGCTGCAGAGGCTAATTCAAAGCTCGGGTAATAAAGACAAGGACTGCCTCACTATTTTGCAACAAATAGTGCATGATTGTGACATATGTCAGAGATACAGCAAAGCGAAGCCGAGGCCAGCTGTTGGTCTGCCTCTAGCTACAGAATATAATGAGACGGTGGCGGTGGACCTGCATGAGTTGGAGCCAGGAGTGTGGTATCTACATGTGATCGACCAATTCACCCGGTTCAGTGCAGGAAGCATTGTGAAGACAAAGAAGGCCTCTGAAATGGTCAACGCCCTCATCCACACATGGATAAGTGTTCACGGCCCTCCTCGTATTTTGTACAGCGACAACGGTGGAGAGTTCAATAATGAAGAGTTTCGTGACATGGCCGAAAACTTCAACATCGAGACGAGGACAACAGCAGGATACAGTCCCTGGAGCAACGGGCTGTTGGAGAGACACAATCAGACTCTCACCGACATCCTACTGAAGGTGAGACGGGAAAATGGATGTGACTGGCACACTGCCCTAGACTGGGCTCTTATGGCTAAGAACTGTATGCACAGTGTTCATGGTTATAGCCCACATCAACTGGTATTTGGTCAAAACCCTAACCTTCCCTCTGTATTAATTGATAAACTACCTGCACTCGAAGGCACTACTGTTAGTGCAAGGGTAGGACAACACATATCAGCGTTGCATGCTTCTAGGAAGGCTTTCACTGAAGCTGAATGTTCAGAGAGAATAAGGAGAGCGTTACGTAAGCAGCTCAGATCCACAGATGAAAAATATGAGACAGGAGACAAGGTCTATTACAAACGAGCTGACAGTACAGAGTGGAAGGGACCAGGGATAGTTATTGGTCAGGATGGGGCTGTTGTATTTGTAAGACATGGTGGTATCCTTGTTAGAGTACATCACTTGAGGCTTAATAAGTTACACACAACTGCTCAAAGTGAGGTTCTCGATGACACAAACAGTGAGATAATTGTACAGAATCAAGCAGCAGACAGTGAAAACACAGATGTAGTGAACAGAGCCACAGGTGGCTCATTCAGTACACAAAACACAGATGCTGATAACGAACAGGAAAGTGACAGAGAGTCCAATGCAGGAGAGGGAGCTCATTCGTTAGTGACTCATAATGATGTAATTCAAACTCAAATGGAGCACAATGTCTATAATGATAACCCTGTTATTCCTGTGTCCAGTGTCAAGGTAAAAGCGGGACATACTGTAACCTTTATGAAAAGTGATGAAAGTGTTCTATGTAAAGCAAAAGTCCTAGGTAGAGCAGGCAAAGCCACAGGAGGGTATAAAAATTGGTATAACCTGCAATTTATTGAAAATGATGGGAGTCATGGTCAAAAAGAAGCTGTTGATCTGTCACGTGTGAATAGTCTCAGCATTGAGTCCGATTCAGAAGTCATGGATGCTGATGTACTTATAACAAAAGACATATCATTTGATGAAGCTAAACAAATAGAGATTGAAAACTGGAACAATAATAATGTTTTTGAAGAAGTTGAAGATACAGGCCAAAGATGTGTTTCCACCCGTTGGGTCTGTAGTCTAAAAGAAACTGAGAACGGTATTGTGCCTAAAGCTAGACTTGTAGCCAGGGGTTTTGAAGAGTTCAATATCCAACAGGTGCAAAAAGATTCACCAACCTGTGCTTCTGAATCCCTGAGGTTATTGCTAGCAGTGATTAGCCAAAATCAGTGGAAGGTCCATTCTATGGACATTAAATCTGCCTTTTTGCAAGGCATGGAGTTATCAAGGGACATTCATGTTCACCCCCCCCAGAAGCAAACAGTAAAGGGGTGCTATGGAAACTTAAGAAATGTGTATATGGTCTTGCTGATGCATCACTTTATTGGTATAATAGAGTGAAAGAAATAATGCTGAGCACAAGTGGTAAAGTGTCACAAGTGGATCCTGCAGTCTTTTATTGGTTGGATGAACAATGCAAAGTTAAAGGGGTACTTGCATGTCATGTGGATGATTTTCTCTGGGCAGGTTCACAAAACTTTGTAACTGATGTGATTCCTCGACTGAAGTGTGCGTTCCGTGTGGGACGTGAGGAACATGATAATTTCTGCTATGTAGGAATGGACATTGCCACTGTAAATGGTGTAATTGAGATGAATCAGCAGGGCTATATTGACAACATGCAACCCATAAACATGCAGCCAGCACGTGCTATACAGAGAGATTCAGCTCTTAGTGAAACGGAAAGAGAGCAGCTGAGATCAAAAATAGGACAAATTCTTTGGGTTGCAAAACAAACTAGACCTGATGTTATGTTTGACGCTTGTATTTTGGCATCTATTCTGAAAAATGCTACTGTGCAGTCCATTCATGATGCAAATAAGGTGATTCGTAAACTTAAAGCAGGAAAGGTTACTCTGAAATTTCAACATTTGGGTAATAATGATGCTTTGAACTTGACTGTCTTCAGTGATGCCTCGCTGGGAAACTTGCCTGATGGAGGTACTCAAGGAGGGACATTGATCACTCTCATGGGGGAAAACGGGAAGTTTTCTCCTCTCTGTTGGCAATCTAAGAGGATCAGGCGTGTGGTGCGGAGCACCCTTGCGGGAGAGACACTCGCTATGTCGGATGGAATAGACAATGCTATTTTCCTTTCTACTCTTTTTTCGGAGCTCACTACTGGGACCACCAAATTAAATGCTCCCACGTTGGTCTGTGTGACTGACAATCACTCTCTTTATGATGCCCTTAAGTCCACTAAACAGGTCACAGAGAAGAGACTTCGGTTGGATATAAGCGGGATCAAGGAGCTCATTCAGAGTAAAACAATCAAAAAGGTGCTCTGGTCAGTGACAAAAGCCCAACTAGCTGACTGTCTGACGAAAAAGGGGGCATCATCCCTAGTGCTCTTGAAAGCACTATGTGAAGGACTGTGGAATCCACCCTAATTGGAATTCACCCTAATTGTTGTTTAAAAAAAAAAAAAAAAAAAAAAAAAAAAAAACACAGGCGAGAATGCTGATTGTATTTTGTTATTTTCTTGAATGTTTTTCAATTGCCTTTTCCCTTGTTGCACTTGGCTTTTGTTTTTCTTATTTTAAAGAAAGAAGAGGGAGATTGTTAACGTGTGTTGTTCTCCAATGAACACTTTACGACAGTTCTATGTTTCCCTTTACGGCTATTCATGCTGGAGGCTGGGCAGTGGGGGCTGCTGGGATATGGCATGTAATGGAGGGAACTATGTTGACATGTCGGCTGCCTCAGTGTCTGAATAAAACTCAATATACTTAATATACGTTGTGTCTACTAAGTCTATATCAACAATATTAGTAAAGAAAAACAATAAGAAAAAGTTAAACATCCCAAGGGGGTTAGATTACAGATATTTAAACAATTTGCTTTGTTACCTAGAACACAAAGCTATGATATACCGGTAGATGTTTGGATATAGTTGATTAGTTGTTGATTAGTCGACTACATTGGTCTTGGTTCAGTATCTTTAAAGAAGACTGTGATGAATTTCGTCTTTTTTGACTTACAAATGTTACAATGTTACTCGTGTTAAATGCGTTAAAAGTTCATGCATTAGGTCTTTTGATGCTTCTGACCGTTGTATTTTGGGATGTTTTTTTTTTTCAACAGTGGGGCCTCAGTGACATCATACATTGACAGACGTACTTATGTGGTCATGATTGGACATATTGTACCAGCGAGCCTCCTCCCCCTTTGCGGAGCCCAAATAGCTGCAGACTGCTGCCTCTGGAACTTCTGTACATTGCTCAAATTCTTTAAAATAATAATTACTATAAATATCATTATACATCTACTTTGGGGTTTGTTTGTCCTCAAACGTTTTAGGCCACTACGATATTGAAATCCAACGAGAAATGGCGACAACATTGCAACATTACGACTTGGTTTGAGGAAACACAAAAAAAATGTAGGATAAAGTAAAATTGTCATCTGATCTTGTCATGCACATAATAACACAGACGTGTGATGATATGCAGTGACAGATGCGGCTAAAAACAGCTTTTTTATGCAGGTCAGTAAAACATTTCAATATATATATAAAAGATAAAAAACTGATACTTTCGGAGAGGATGGAGTGTGGTTTTACGAGCAATTTGGGAATGCCTCCACAAACCAACATGTTGCAGACATTCGCAGAATGTGGGTTGCACACATTAAAAACAACAACAACAACAATGATTTTGCGAAAATAAAAACATTGATCTCATCACTCTAGTATTGTTAATAAAGTGATACTATCAACAGTAATTGTTTTATTATTCTCTATCTAGACTCTTATTAATCTATTTGTTAATTTCGTGTTAGGAACTACTACTTTCGGCTGTAACGCGCTTCCATTTACACTTCTTAAACTTTACTAAGAACTGTTGTTTTAAGCTAGCTTAGCTATTAGTATGCCTTCTCCTGGTTTTCTTTCGATGTGTAACATGTTTAGGCTTGTCCTCAAGGGATAATGTTACATAAGATACTAAGAAATGCTGTTTATTTGCCGTAATAGAGCTGATTATTAAAGAGGCCCTATTATGCAAAATCAACTTCTCTTACCTATTGGTACCTGCTGTTGTGTTTTTGGGATCGGCATAAGTCCCGAAAATTTGAAATCAAACCTTGGAGGCATGCCGGAGATATTTTTAAAATAATCTTGCCTTGTTTCCTACTTCCGCCGAACGAGCCGTTTGGAATGTGCACAGCTTGTGATGACACCGGTTGGGAAAAACGTCACCGGATTATCCATGTATGATATAAATGTACCTTGCGTGCGTCTGCCATTGTAGTCCGCACTGTAGTCAATAAACTCCTTCTTGTTCTCTAGGTTGTGAATGGACATGCGTCCTCTGCTGTTGCCATTTCTAAAACAAAGTAGCGCACAGGTCGAACTTATATCTGTCAGTAGACTCGCTATGGAACGCTAAACTCTACAACAAAGATGGTGAGGAGAATTGGCAGTCGAAGTGGAGCCACACAAATAAGATCTGCCCACAAAACGGCGCATTCTAAAGAGACTGTCAGAAAGTAGCTTGAAAACGGACTTTAAAACATAATTTATGCAACATTTTGACGAAAGAACCACCATTGCATGTAATGTAGTGAAGTGAATTATATTTATATAGCGCTTTTTCCTCAAGTGACTCAAAGCGCTTTTCATTGTGAAACCCAATATCTAAGTTACATTTAAACCAGTGTGGGTGGCACTGGGAGCAGGTAGGTAAAGTGTCTTGCCCAAGGACACAACGGCAGTGACTAGGATGGCGGAAGCGGGGATCGAACCTGCAACCCTGAAGTTGCTGGCACGGCCACTCTACCAACCGAGCTACACCGCCCCAATCCATGTAGACCACAAGGAAGTGTTTTAAATGTAGAAAAAACATAATATGACTCCTTTAACTTAGGGGAGCAGCTCCACACTGCATGTGATACATAATTAGCAGCTAGCTTGTGAGCATGGGGACTAAAAATAGATATAATGCCAGCCAGAGGGGGTCGGCGACATACTTGCCAACCCTCCCGATTTTCCCGGGAGACTCCTGAATTTCAGTGCCCCTCCCAAAACCATTCTCCCGATTTCCACCCGGACAACAATATTGGGGGCGTGCTTTAAAGGCACTGCCTTTGGCGTCATCTACAACCTGTCATCACGTCCGCTTTTCCTCCATACAAACAGCGTGCCGGCCCAGTCATATTATGTATGTGGCTTTTACACACATACAAGTGAATGCATACTTGATCAACAGCCATACAGGTCACACTGAAGGTGCCCGTATAAACAACGTTAACACTGTTACAAATATGCGCCACACTGTGAACCCACACCAAACAAGAATGACAAACACATTTCGGGAGAACATCCGCGCCGTAACACAACATAAACACAACAGAACAAATACTCAGAACCCCTTGCAGGACTAACTCTTCCGGGACGCTACAACATACACCCTCCCGCTACCACCAAACCCCGCCCCCCCCCCCCCACCTCAACCCCCCCCTTCCCCGAATTCGGAGGTCTCAAGGTTGGCAAGTATGGTCGGCAGTGAACAAATATGTGATCACTATTGCAGAATTAATGCTGATCACTTACTTTTTCATGAAAATTGTTCGATACTGATTGGTGGCTGATCAATTGGCACATTCCTGTAGTGCAGTGGTTCTTAACCTGGGTTCGATCATATCCTAGGGGTTCGGTGAGTCGGTCTCAGGGGTTCGGTGGAGCCTCTGCTGCAGAGGTCAAGACACACCAGACTCATCGTGTAAATAAAAACTTCTCCCGATCGGCGTATTATGAATACGGCAACAGCAGAAGTCACACTGATTTGCAGGTGTGTAATTTGTTATGAGTTAATGCACTGTGTTGGTTTTGTTATTTGAACAAGGTGATGTTCATGCACGGTTCATTTCGTGCACCAGTAAAAAAAACATAACTTTGTCTTGCTGCTAGAGTTCTAACAAAGACCAAAAAATGTGAGCACATTACACCAATTCTTAAATCCTTACATTGGCTCCCTGTACATCAGAGAATAGATTTCAAAATCCTCCTGCTCACATATAAATCACTACATGGTCTAGGGCCCAAGTATATCACTGATATGCTCCCACTATATACGCCCTCTAGATCACTAAGATCTTCTGAGACCAATCTGTTAGCGGTTCCCAGAGTAAACTCAAACCAAGGGAGAGCATCATTCAGTCACTATGCAACACATAGCTGGAATAAACTTCCTGAAGATGTCAGACTCTCCCCAACTCTCACTACTTTTAAAACTAGACTGAAGACTTTTATGTTCACTTTAGCTTTCAGCTAAATCTTTTAATCTTTTAACTTTTAACGTCTGCACTGTTTTTATTTTTATTGTCTGCATTTTAATTTTGCTTTTATTTTCTTTCATTTCACTTTGTTGTCTGTGAAGCACTTTGAGTCTGCCTTGTGTATGAAAAGCGCTATACAAATAAAGTTGCCTTGCCTTGCCTTGCCTTAAATTTGAAAAAAAAATTTTTTTATTTTTCACTAAAGAAGTGTTCCGTGAATGCGCATATGAAACTGGTGGGGTTCGGTACCTCAAACAAGGTTAAGAACCACTGCTGTAGTGTTAAAGGTTCGTCCATTTAAATGTCTGACCTTCTACGTTAGAGCGCATGTGCGAGTATTTTGCAGATCTCAAAAGTCAAAGAAGCTAATAATGCTTCTCGACTTTGTGTTTGGCAGAGTAACAAATGACAATTCCGATTTGACGATTTTTGACTCTTTTTGCTGATTGGCTTGGATAAAATCACTGCCTCACAGTGAGTTGTGTCAGGATAACGTGTATGTTTGCATGACTGTTTAGAATATGTTAAAAGGGCTCAACTGCGCTGCCAGCAAGAAGATATGCAGGGTATCACCATTCCTTCTGAGGGTTCTGTTGACGAGACCACCACACCACGAGGAGCGTCATGAAAGACTTCGAGATACCACACAGCGGACGCTTTCTTCCAGTGAGTCAAAACCTCTGGGGTTGTCACAAACATAGTAATTTGGCAAATGAGAACATTTTGTCGTATGAGTAAAAGTTTCTGCATTTCCTTGAAGGCTGCGTTTGCTTGACTCATCATGGTCGTGATCAGTGATATACTGTGTGTTCTATGAGAATTCTGGCTTTGCTTCCCTTTAAGGCTGCTTTCAATTAGCTTGTCCTCCCCCCACCCTGTCTGGGCCACCCTCCCTCTGACGTCAAGGATGAACAACTTTGGCTGGGGTGCGTGAGTGGACTGCTAGACAAGAGGCAGCGCGGGCCTTCAGCAAGCTTCTTATTCATGGGGTTAACTACATCTCACAGGGAGTTAGGCAGAACCCGTCAACTTTTCCTTTAGTTTCATTTTTAAGAAGTTGTCTATTGACTTGTAGTCAAAACAAAACTGCTGCAATAGTGGAAAGAAAGAAAAAAGTACACTCCTGATAAAGGGAGTCCAAAGTGAGAACCGGGTGCTGTTTTTGACACACATTCTTTTTAATTGGTCCGTGGCACATTATAATAATACAAATAAACAAAAACCTAAAAAATAAACAACCAACATGGAAGAAACACAGCAAAAACATGTAATGTAACAAGAAAGGTTAAATAATAGAGGGAGTCTCCAAAGTGTGGGCCAGGGGCCATTTGTGGCATACACTCTTTTTTCAGTGGCACCACAGTATGAAGTGTCAGTTACGAAAAATTGGAAAAAAAGAGGAAAAAAAAGGCATAAGTAATGAGAAAAAATTGAAAGTGGGGCACAGCAAAGAGCCATTTGTGACCCATAACTCCTTTTCGCTGGCCCTTGGCATAGCCTAAAATTACATTTGAAATGAAAAAAAAAACAAAAACATCAAAAATAAGAAAGAAATAATAAAATGTTGAAATGTAAATATGGGCGAGTCCAAAGTGCAAACTAAGGCCATTTCTGGCACGCAATTCTGTTTTTTTTAATAGTTTTCGGCACTTCCTAACTATAATTAAAATGAAAAGAAAAGAAACAATAAAGAAAAAGGGGTAAATGGGAGAAAAAATCATAATATAACAAAAAGTTGAACAGGGTTGCCCAAAGTGTGGACTACGGGTCATTTGTGGCACGCAGCTCGTCCCTTGGCACATTCTCAAATTACAATTAAACTTTTAAAAAACACAACAGAAAAACAAACAGACATTATAGGGACAAAAGTCAGAGAAAACAAGGCAGAGAAAACGCTGGTTGAAGCAAACCCTGCTCAACTCAACCTCAAAACCGAAGAAGGACAAGGACGAAGACATTGTTTCATGTTAAAATGTGTACACCTGCAGCTTATGGATGTGTGCAGCCATTATATGTAAAAAATAAAACTAGTACAAAAATTAGGTGGGAGCAGCTTGTATTCAGGCCCGCTCTCTTTTGAATGAATGAATGAATGAATGAATGAATGATCTTTATGATCTTTATTGTCGTTGTGCATGTACAGGTACAGGTCCAACGAAATTTAGGTTGCTTCCCTAAGGTGCTTTGCATTTTTAAAAAAAGAAGAAACCACACAATATACAAAAACAACACAATATACACAATATGCAATATGGCCTAGGACCACTCTAAGAGGCAATGTAAAAAAACGAGATAGTAAAAAGTATAAAGTGACTAGTGAACTGACTAGAGAGGTTCCCAGTGTGCTGAGGGGGTTGGAGTCAGCATTTCCTACCTCCTATGCTGTGCAGGCATTTTGTTTTGGATTAATATGTAAATAAATATGATAAATATTGTCCAGTTGGCGTGTAATCGCTGATTGCACAGTCCCGGATCGTGATTGACCGGTGGCTTCCTCATGTTGCACGTAAGGGAGTTTTTATTTTTATTTTTTATATTTTTTATTTTTACATTCCAGCTGCGTTTAGTGCAGTTATGGCCCGGGGGTAGAAACTGTTCTTGAGTCTATTTGTGCGGGTTCGCATGGTTCTGAAACGTCTGCCGGAAGGCAGCCGATCAAAGTGGCTGTTGCCGGGGTGGGACGGGTCCTTGAGTATGTTGGCTGCCTTCTTCAGGCAGCGGGAGTTGTACAGTTCTTCCAGGGAGGGGAGGGGGCACCCAATAATTTTTTGGGCCGATTTGACGACCCTCTGGAGAGCTTTCCTCTCTGCTGCTGTGCAGCTGCAGAACCATACGCAGATGCAGTATGTGAGGATGCTCTCCACAGAACAGCGGTAGAAGGACACCAGTAGATCCTGTCTCAGGTGGAGATTCCTAAGTACTCTCAAGAAGTAGAGCCTCTGCTGTGCCCTCTTGACGATAGCCGTGGTGTTGGTCCTCCAGGACAGGTCCTCCTCCAGGTGAACTCCCAGGAAGCGTAGGGATGAGACTCTTTCCACACAGCCCCCGTCGATGTACAGGGGCTGTATGGTAGTTTTTCTCCTCCTGCTGTCCAAGATCACTTCCTGGGTCTTGAGCTGGTTCAGCTTCAGGTTGTTCACCCTGCTCAACACTGCCAGCTGCTCCACCTCGTCCCGGTATGCCGTCTCGTCGACCCCAGAGATGCAGCCCACCACCGTTGTGTCATCGGCAAACTTTATGATGTGATTGCCGGGGTGGGTGGCTGTGAAGTCGTGGGTTTAGAGTGAGTCGAGCAGGGGGCTCAGCACGCAGCCCTGAGGTGAGCCGGTGCTGAGGCTGAGGGCTGTGGAGGTGTGGGTACCCATCCTCACCCTCTGACGGCGGTCAGTCAGGAAGTCTTTAATCCAGAGACAGGTGGGGTTGGATATTCCGAGGTCTGCTAGCTTGGTCACCAGTCTGTCAGGTAAGATGGTATTAAATGCAGAGCTGAAGTCTACAAAGAGCAGCCGTACATAGCTCCCCCCCCCCCCCCCCCCCCTCCATGTGGGACATGGCGGAGTGGAGAGCCGTAGCGATGGCGTCCTCCGTAGACCTGTTGGCTCGGTAGGCAAACTAATGGGGGTCCAATGCGGGCGGTAGGGATGAGAGGATGTGGGTCCGGACCAGTTTCTTGAAACACTTCATTGTGATAGAAGTGAGTGCCACTGGCCGGTAGTCGTTCAGACAGCTGACAGTGTTTTTCTTTTTGGGGACCGGGATGATGGTGGAGGTTTTCAGGCAGGATGGGACGGTGGCCTGGGACAGGGACCGGTTGAAGATGTTGGTGAGGACACCAGCCAGCTGATCAGCGCAGTCTCTCAGCACCCGTCCGGAGACGCCGTCCGGTCCCGCAGCCTTCCTCGGGTTCACGGCTTTCAGTGTGCGTCTGACCTCGTGCTCCGTCACTGAAAGGGTGAAGCTGCTGTAGTCTGTCGAGTGAGGTGTGACTGCTGATTGAGGTGTGGCTGTTGGGTGAGGTGTTGCTCCTGAGTGAGGTGTGACTGCTTCCAATGGTGTTACCTCAAAGCGGGCGTAGAAGGAGTTCAGCTCCTCTGCCAGCTGGGGGTCTCCCCTGCCGGCCGGGGGGTTGCTGGGCCTGTAGTTGGTCATGTGCTGGACCCCCTGCCATACCCTCCTGGAGTCGTTGCTTTGGAAGCAGTCCTCAATCTTTGTTTTGTAGTCCCCCTTAGCCTCCCTGATACCACGCTTCAGGCTGGCTCTGGCAGTGCTGTAGAGCTCCCCGTCGCCAGATCTGAACGCGGTGTCCCTCTCCCTCAGCAGCCTCTGCACCTCTCTCGTCATCCACGGCTTTGTGTTGGAATAGACTCGGACGCGCTTATCCACAGGAACAGAGTCTGTGCAGTGTTTTATGTAGCCCAGTACTCCTGATGTGTATTTCTCCAGGTCCTCGTCTTCAAAGACCTCCCACGCAGTGGTGTCAAAGCAGTCTTGCAGCTTTTCAGTGGCACCTTCAGGCCAGGTATTGATGGACTTTGTTGTGGTGGGAGCACTTATCCGGGTGGGGGTGTATGCTGGGATGAGTAGCAGGGATGTGTGGTCTGACTGGCCCATGTGTGCTAAAGGTTTAGCTCTGTAGCCCAGCTTAATATTCGAGTAAACCTTGTCCAGTGTGTTTTTGCCTCTTGAGGCACATTTTACATGCTGGTGTAGTTTGGGGAGCACTACCTTCAGGTTAGCATGGTTAAAGTCTCCTGCGATGATATGAGCAGCCTCCGGATACATGCTTTGTTGCTGGTTGATTGTATCATGCAGCTGACCTAGCGCCGTGCTAGCGTTAGCATGTGGCGCTATGTACACTGCGGTTAGCAACACAGCATTGTATTCCCTCGGCAGGTAAAAGGGCCGACATTTAATAGTCAGATATTCTAGATTAGGGGAACAGTGGCTACTCACAATGCTTGTGTGTGTTCCCCATGTGTCCTTTGTGAATATTAATAGTCCTCCTCCCCGCGATTTCCCTGTAGCCTCTTTTGTCCTGTCCAGGCGGTGTAGAGTGTAGCCTGTTAGCTCGATAGCTAGGTCCGGGATGGATGAATGGAGCCAGGTTTCTGTGACTATTAGCACGCAGCTATTCCTCACGGTGGTGTTCGTTGCTACCTGTAGCCTCAGTTCGTCCATCTTGTTTGCAAGTGATCTTGCATTTGTGAGAAATATACTCGGCAGTGGTGGTTTGTACGGTCGTTGTCTTAGCCTCTCCAACAGACCAGCTCTGCAGCCTCGTTTCTGTTTACGTTCTCTACGCCGCCTGCGGCGCTTTGTTCCGGGTATGATGTACCATGGAGATCCGGGTTGTCTCGCAATTTCTTCCGGGATGTTGTTTACACGGATAAACTCGGCCGTGACGGCGTTTTCTCCGGGAGATCCGACTTCTATGAGATCCTGCCTGGTGTAGACGTTGTTTCCCCGACAGAATGTAAAAAGTAAAATAACAAAGATGTACATAAATAACATAAAAAAGCACCGAACGGGAGAGCGTTGAGCCTCTGCGACTAGTCGCGACGCCATCTTGCCAGATAAATTTTACGGACATTAAGGTAGTTATTTTGAGTTACGAACTCCGTTGTAAGCCTGTCTAATAAATTATGTAAATAATGGCTGTCCTTAGTAGAAAAAAGTATTACTACTATATAAAACAAAGGTTGGCTCCTGGAACAGATGATTTCTATTGCCATAGTTGCCGATTGGGAACACGACACATTGTGTTCCACTGTAGTCTAATTAAAAAAGCATTTTGTATACAGCGTTTTTGTGAAAACACATGGCTGGTGTGCGTCATGAAAGGCTGTATAACAGCTGTGGGTGTGACACCAGCGTAAAACTTCAATCACATTGTGCATGACGGTCCCCTCTGGAAAAACTCAGCAAAGTGACAATTCAGCTGCCACACAAAATACCTAAATGTCCTGTGAAAATAAGCTGATGACGTCAAAAGCAGTCTTTTACTCCAAATAACAACATTGGTAATAATAATATTCATAATAACGGATAATGCATACCAGTTTGAAATTTAGCAAAAGTGTAGGCCACTTTCAGATAAACACGTGTATGAAAGGCACATTTTTCACCCCTTTACACAAAACAAATGTAAGATGTACAGCTGAGTCAACGGTAAGATCTGCTATTAAAATCTTTTCTTTGGACACTGCATTTAAGGTCACACCTTCCCTGTTGTTGATTACAGAAGAACAAAGTACATGGCACCATTCTGGTGTCGACCATGACATATGCAGTTTACACTTCTCCGCTCAATGTGCATCAACGGTTGCCAGAGCGACAGAGAAAGTCATTGGAAAACACCCGTGCAATCAGCCTATGAGATGTTGCAGTAACAGTTGAGTCACGTCTGACTATATTTAGAAACTCCACTACTCCTTTTTAAGGTTCGCACACCCTAATTACACCACCATAAAGATAATAGCAACTGAAAGAATTCTCTCTTTTTGTCAAAGTAGTGAAGAGTTGGATTTATTGAAACATAAATTGTGTGTTAATTCTTCACTTTGACCTTTACTTATAAGTTCATAACATACAGTTAAGTTAGTAAACATACAGACATGAGCATGTGTGGTAGTGATACCACTTTAAATCCAAACTGTCAAAAAAACCTGGATAAAACAAATGAGACTATACATTTAATCAAAATGTCATTTTACATATTGTATATACAGTTTATTACAAGTTAGAAATTTGCACACATTTGCTGTGCATATCATTACAACGTGTATATATTACAATTATGTGATTTTTTTTTCAAGTTTATGACTTTGTTTTGATATTTTCTTTAACATCAAAACATGAACTATTCGATAAAGAAAATCATCATAAAAAAGAAATACAAATCTTAAAAAGATTGTTTTCGATATATTAGTTATTAATTGTTCTTCTGTGATTAGGAATATAGTATATAGTTTTTATACAAAATACTTGTTTTTAGTCATTTCAATTTTTGTCTTTAGCAACAAATGTCTCAGTTTTTGTGAAGCTTCTGTGTTTGAGGCAAATTAAAGGAACAGAACGATAAATAATAACAAACAACATGCAATGGGAAATTAGGCCAGCCAAAATGTCCTTAGGATCACTTAAGGGATGACAATGGGTGACCTGCTATGAATATAAATTAGAACAAATCCCAGCACCATAATGTGCTATCTTACTTTCTTTGAAACATTGTCACTTTCTATGGTCTTTTTCTGGGAAAAAGCAGCTAATCGTTTCCTCCTCCTCAAGGTTCACTGGAAGCTGCTCATGATAACCTTCACCTGTACACATCACCTGCTTCTAATCGGGCCATTATTTAAACATTTGCCTCAAATTTCCTCATTCCTGGCACGAAAGAAACACCACATATGAATAAAATATTCATTCATTGGAGCGTTGAGGACTACTTCTTTCTTGTGCAGTCAACACATTGAAGGACAAAAAGGCAGACACAAACACGAGAGAATATTTTAAAGGTGTTAAAAAAAAGACTGAGAGGGTGTGGGAAGCACCATGCAGTGATCCCAAACTTGGCTCAGTCAAGTGTGTGAGTGTTTGTGGGGGGAGTACTGGTGAGAGTTGGATGGGTGTGGGAGTTATGACGTTAAGTAAAGTTTCAGGCAATAATGTCATTTAAATATAGCACACTACACAAGAGTTAGAGGGAACATTTTTGTGTGCGCCACTCAATCAAGATCAAGGGTCGAGCACATACTGCATACATGCATACAATAATGTATTTACTTTCACACAAATAGATTATGTAATGGTAATTTATAGGGCGGGCTTTTTTACCCAGCACTGTGGTTGCCTTCATAGTGTCAGAAGGTAAAAAGATAAGGTAGTATTGTTGTCAATTATTATATAAATGCAGTTGATTGATTATGTGGTTACAAATGCATATTAATAAATAACTAGCTTAGATATAAATCACATTAATATTAACTTGTATTGTAACTAGAGATGTCCGATAATGGCTTTTTCGCCGATATCCGATATTCCGATATTGTCCAACTCTTAATTACCGATTCCGATATCAACCGATACCGATATATACAGTCGTGGAATTAACACATTACTATGCCTAATTTTGTTGTGATGCCCCACTGGATACATTAAACAATGTAACAAGGTTTTCCAAAATAAATCAACTCAAGTTATGGAAACAAATGCCAACATGGCACTGCCATATTTATTATTGAAGTCACAAAGTGCATTATTTTTTTTAACATGCCTCAAAACCGCAGCTTTGAATTTGGGACATGCTCTCCCTGAGAGAGCATGAGGAGGTTGAAGTGGGGGTGGGTGGTAGGGGGTAGCGGGGGGGGGGGGGGTGTATAATGTAGCGTCCCGGAAGAGTTAGTGCTGCAAGGGGTTCTGGGTATTTGTTCTGTTGTGTTTATGTTGTGTTTATGTTGTGTTACGGTGCGGATGTTCTCCCAAAATGTGTTTGTCATTCTTGTTTGGTGTGAGTTCACAGTGTGGCGCATATTTGTAACAGTGTTAAAGTTGTTTATACGGCTACCCTCAGTGTGACCTGTATGGCTGTTGACCAAGTATGCTTTGCATTCACTTGTGTGTGTGAAAAGCCGTAGATATTATGTGACTGGGCCGGCACGCAAAGGCAGTGCCTTTAAGGCACGTCCCCAATATTGTTGCCCGGGTGGAAATCGGGAGAAATTCGGGAGAATGGTTGCCCCGGGAGATTTTCAGGAGGGGCACTGAAATTCGGGAGTCTCCCGGGAAAATCGGGAGGGTTGGCAAGTATGACTGGGAGACGCAACTACTCTGTACTTCTCCCTACATCCGTGTACTAGGGATGTGGGAATCGATCCTGTGGTATCGATACTCACACGCTACTCATTTGGCATCACTTTTCTGAAAAAAGTATCGATATAAACCAAAAAACGGCGTGTGGGGGGTGCAAGCATCACTTTCAGATGTTTTTGATTACTTACTTAACTTACTATGTGCTGGGACACCCCTGTACCTGGCAGAGTATAGAGCTGGCCCAGTCACGTCACAGGAGACAGCGAATGAGCGTCGTCAACGTGCAACACACACACAGCCAGCCGACAGCGTTGTTACTTTTCCTGAACAGCAATCTGAGACTTCAGTAAAGTGTGACGTGTGACGACATATCTCGAGTACACTAAACGTGTCAGACATTTTTGTAGACAATTTTTCCAAGTTCATTTTCTCAGGGAACTGTCTTTCGTATGCAGGTTTATAGGACAAGGAAATCCTAGTTTATTGTGATAAGGAAATTATTGACTTTGCTTCAGAGAAGTGTTATAAGTTTACTTCCACAAAGAGGTTTGAAACATAACATTGTTATGAATAAATGTTTTTTTAAGCTTTTTCTACCAAGACTTTTTTTTGAGAAATAAGAAAAGTGAAAATGTGTATATTTTTGTTTATATTTAATTTATTTTTCATGTTTATGTTATTTATTTTAATTTTACTTTTATTATATATTGACCATAATGAATGTGGTATAAATGGTCTGTATTTGTCTTGTGATTTGTCTTAAATAATAACAATAGTAATAATATTTTTGACTGACAAAAATTGCCAATAAAAAATTAATGGTATCGATATCGGTATCGATGAAAATGCAAGAAAAAGTATCGGTATCGTATCGAATCCTAAAAGTGTGGTATCGCCCATCCCTACCGTGTACCACTCCATACAGCAGCGTTTTAAAAAGTCATACATTTTACTTTTTGAAGCCGATACCGATAATTTCCGATATTACATTTTAAAGCATTTATCGGCCGATAATATCGGCAGTCTGATATGTATTGTACATGCAAATTCACATATACTCACATACATACATACACACATACATAGGTACCTACGCTCCCACATACATATACAAATACAGT
Source organism: Entelurus aequoreus (assembly GCF_033978785.1). Taxonomy (NCBI): domain Eukaryota; kingdom Metazoa; phylum Chordata; class Actinopteri; order Syngnathiformes; family Syngnathidae; genus Entelurus; species Entelurus aequoreus. The sequence goes on along the minus strand of NC_084741.1, from coordinate 38,676,519 downwards.
ACATATTTACATACTCAAAGTTCGTACATCCATACGCACATTCATTATACAAACATACACATACACATACTGTACATATACATTCACTGTACAAACATACATATACACTTACTGTATATACAGTATACACTCACTGTACAAACACTTATACACATACTGTACATATACATTCACTGTACAAACACATATACACATTCTGTACATATACAAGTACATATGCATACATACACTCATGCATATAATCACGTTTCATCAAACATATATTAATGTTGTTGCCCTAGGGTAAACTGGATATAACACATGGCACACTGACAAAGCTTAACCTATTGTTACTATAACAATCTACAAGGTTAATGTAGGTTGATTCTCTTTCTTCCCCTCCATTTTTCTGCATTCTTTCGTATCTCAAGTTATCATTACGTATATGTATTGTTGCATTTGAACAACTGTATTGTTGATAATAAAGGTAAAGTATTGGTATTGTTCATTATCAATAGCGCTATTTCTATTGGTATTTGTATTGCTCCATTTTTAGTGTAATAATGCTCATTGTCATTTCTGTATTATTTTTTATTTTCGCTAACTGCTTATTTGCTATTACTTTTACCATCATATTTGTACATGTCGTATTTGCTGATGTTGCTCTGTTGTTGTTGTTGTTGTTGTTGTTGTTGTTGTTGTTGTGTTTGCTGTTGTTGTTTTTGTCTCTCTGTCTAATCCCCCTCTTGTCCCCACAATTCCCCCCTCTGTCTTCCTTTTTTTCTCTTTCTATCCCCTCCTGCTCCGGCCCGGCTGCACCAAATGATAATATAAATACATTTAATAAAGTCAAATACAAATAAGGCAACAAGAGAAGTATCCTACACTTCTCTTTTGTAAAGTAAATCTGAACAGCCGATAAGGGCATTTACATCAACAATATGATTTGCCTGAGAAGCTGGACAGGACAAAAAAAAAAAAAAGAACAACACCATATCACCCGCAGTCCAACCCAGCAGAACGCTATAACAGAACATTACTTGGTATGCTACAGACATTGGAGGAGACCCAGAAACCCAACTGTAAGGACTACTTGAATAAAGTGGTTCATGCCTACAAGTCCAACGTAAAGGAAGCCACAGGGTTTACCCCATACTTCTTGCTCTTTGGGAAGGAACCAACTTTGCCAATTGACCTCATGTTCCCGAGGGAACCACCACAATCTCAATCTCATGCAGCCTATGCTGAGAAATGGAAAGTGTCAATGCAAGAAGCCTATAATATCGCCCAGGAATACCTGAGAAAATCCAGTGAAAGAGGACGGAAGTACTACAACCAGAGAGCGCGGAGTGCTGTTCTTCAACCTGGTGACCACGTACTCATCCAGAACTCATCACGAAGAGGAGGACCAGGGAAGATCTGTGCGTACTGGGAGGACAAGGTTCATGTCGTCAAAGAACGCAGAGGCGCTGAAAGTCCAGTGTATAGAAATAGAATAGAATAGAAAGTACTTTATTGATCCCTGTTGGAAATTCAGCACCACAGTTCGCTCACAATAGACAAGAATATTAATAAATAATATAATATATATAATATATTATATATATAATATATAAATACTATAAATCTATTCTACATATACTACATATACTCTACATTTAAGTGCAGTCAAGAAGGAACATATGCATTATACAGTCTGATGGCTGTTGGTATGAAGGACCTCCTGTGTCGTTCCGTGTTGCATTTTGGGAGTCTGAGCCTTCCACTGAACGTGCTCATTCTCCCCGCAAGGTCCGAGTGTAGTGGGTGGGAGGTGTTGTCCATAATGGCTAGGAGTTTTGCTAGACTTCTCCTCTCTGACACCACCGCCAGAGAGTCTAGCTCCACTCCCACCACGTTACTGGCCTTTTCTACCAACTTGTCCAGCCTGTTTGCGTCCCTCGCTCTCAGCTAAATGGAGAAGTAAGAGAAAGGGTTCTTAACCATAATCTTCTGCTACCCTGTTCTTACCTCATTGATGGCCCAACCAACAAACATCTTGGTAAGCCAGAGAAGAAATGCAGACCCAACACAAGGACCAATGTGTGTCAGATCCCTAGAGAGGCGAGAGCTCAAGTGAGGATGAGAATAAATTGTGGAACCCAAGGCAGTCTCAGGACACTCACTTAAATCCACACGCACCAGTCTTCAAATCTGTGTGAGAGAACCACTGCACACTGGAACCTGAAATAGAAAATTTTAACTACAGGAGTCAGCAACAAGATGGAGACAATGCCATGCAGTAGGGACAGCGAACACGAGATGACGGGACCAAGGACATGCAAGGGAGCGAAGACCAAGACATGGACCCTGACATCTCAGCACCATAGCTTCAGGATGAAGATGGTGTCCTATCTTCAGATTCCACATTCTGAGAGGACAGTGAAGATGCCGAGAGACTAAGACTGTCTACAACAACACGCCGACCAAGACATATCCTTTCATATGCCAAATTAGAACAACCTAGTAATTAATTAGTCTAAATGTAATGTGTTAGTGGTATAGTAACCAAAAAATTTAGAATCTAAATTGACATAGTTCATGTTTTTGTAAATTTGTTCAATAATGAGTGAGTACTTCACACAATACTCAAATTATCACCAGTCTTTACATGTAAAGCCTTACATTAGACTAAGTCAGAGACTACATTGAATGTGATGAGTTAAAAAAGAGTCACCAGGTTCGAGTGACAAGTAATGGACTTTTCTGACCTACACTGAAAGCATGTATAATGTGAAGAAGCAATAAGTATGGTGAAATAGTAGATTGCTATATATGACTTAATGGACATGGGAGGCCTACCAACGAACCGTGAATAAGGACATTACATCAAACGCAGTGACAAATATGTGTTTATTTATACTGTGGCCATGCTGTGTAGTCAAAGTGCAGTCATGGGGATGTGAGTGTGTTTGTGTTGTGTGTTGGTAAGTCATTCATGGGTTGTGAAAGAGGTTGAGTTAGACAGGCAGGCATATGGGAACATATCTTTTTTTAGTGGGAGAGAGTGTAGCACCCTGAAACTAGAGTTGGATTTAAAATCTAAAGATGTATTATGATGCAGAAAGAAAATAATACTTATTCTGTTTTTGTTAAATTTATTATGCAATGTTTTTTTATTTTTATATTCACCTCCATGTATGATTGGTTATGGTTATTGGGAAAGTGAGCTGCGTCATTTCTTAAAGGCCTACTGAAACCCACTACTACCGACCACGCAGTCTGATAGTTTATATATCAATGATGAAATCTTAACATTGCAGCACATGCCAATACGGCCGGGTTAACTTATAAAGTGCAATTTTAAATTTCCCGGGGAACTTCCGGTTCAAAACGCCTTTGAGGATGACGTATGCGCGTGACGTAGCCAGTAGAACACAGGTATGGCTTCCCCATTGAAGCCAATACGAAATAGCTGTTTTCATCTCATTATTCCACAGTATTCTGGACATCTGTGTTGGTGAATCTGTTGCAATTTGTTCATTGCATTATGGAGAAAGAAGCTGAGCAAGCAAAGAAGAAAGTCGGTGCGAAGCGGAGTATTTTGCGAGGGAAGTCAGCAACACAACACAGTCGGTGTTTCATTGTTTACATTCCCGAAAGATGCAGTCAAGATCGAAGAACTCGGACAACAGAGACTCTTACCAGGAGGACTTTGACTTCGTTAACAGACGCAGACGCGATACCGTGAGTACGCTTCCAAACATTTGATCGCTTGCTATAACTAGCTCGAGCTAGTAGCTAGTAGCTAGTAGCTAGGAGCTAGGAGCTAGCATAACAAACACCTAGGTGTTTGTTATGCATTTGTGGCATATTAAATATAAGCCTGGTTGTGTTGTGGCTAATACAGTATATATATGTCTTGTGTTTATTTACTGTTGTAGTCATTCCCAGCTGAATATCAGGTCCCACCCGCGCGCTTCCAAACATTTGATTGCTTGCCCGTACGTGCGTGTCATGTACGTAACTTTGGTTAAATATATAAGCTTTATGAACCTTGGGTTAGGTGAACGGTTCTTTGGGCTGAGTGAGTGTGTGTGTTGTGCAGGTGTTTGAATTGTATTGGCTGGTTATATATACGGGATCCCGTCCATATTACCCGCTCGAGCTATAACTAGCTCGAGCTAGTAGCTAGTAGCTAGGAGCTAGCATAACAAACACGTAGGTGTTTTTATGTGGGATTAATTTGTGGCATATTAAATATAAGCCTGGTTGTGTTGTGGCTAATAGAGTATATATATGTCTTGTGTTTATTTACTGTTTTAGTCATTTCCAGCTGAATATCAGGTCACCCCCGGCTCTCACAGCATCTTCCCTATCTGAATCACTTCCACTCCCCACTAGTCCTTCACTTGCACTTTACTCATCCACAAATCTTTCTTCATCCTCGCTCAAATTAATGGGGAAATCGTCGCTTTCTCGGTCCGAATCTCTCTCACTTCATGCGGCCATCATTGTAAACAATAGGGAACTTTGCGTATATGTTCAATTGACTACGTCACGCTACTTCCGGTAGGGGCAAGCCTTTTTTTTATCATATACCAAAAGTTGCGATCTTTATCGTCGTTGTTCTATACTAAATCCTTTCAGCAAAAATATGGCAATATCGCGAAATGATCAAGTATGACACATAGAATAGATCTGCTATCCCCGTTTAAATAAAAACAATTCATTTCAGTAGGCCTTTAAGTTATGTGTGTAATGCATGCTCGAGAAGGAAACAGGAAGTAGAACAGTGATAGCGGGGTGAAAAGGACATCAGAAAATGCCTGTAATATGAATCGTGGGTTTCTTAATAAATATTGCACCGTAGAGATGACGTCTGGTCATTTTTAAGGGTGCAATAAGTGCTGCAAAAAGGAATGGGCGAAACTGAAAAACAAGCTTGTGGCATCATACTCAAAAAGACTTGAGGCTGTAATTGCTGCCAAAAGTGCATCAACAACGTATTGAGCAAAGGCTGTAAATACTTATTTACATGTGATTTCCAAGTTTTTTTTAAAAATGTATAAAAAATAACTTTTTCACATTGTCTTTATGGGGTATCGTGTGTAGAATTTTAAGGACAACAAATAATGTATTCCATTTTGAAAAAATGCTGTAAAATAAAAGAATGCGGAAAAAGTGAAGCGCTGTGAATACTTTCCGAATGCACTGTACCTTCTAACTACCAAAAGATGAACACACACAATTTTTGTCTCGTGATTTTCTAGTTATGTGTTCATTAAAGGGGTCGTAGTAAGATATTTTTTCTACAATTAAAACACTTCCTTGTGATCTACATAACATGGTTCAAATGGTTATTTGGTCAAAATTCTGCATAGATTATGTTTTACAGACCATCTTCAAGTGGCTTTCTGACCCTCTCAACAGGATGCGCCGTATTGTGGGCAGTCTTATTTATGTGCCTCCACTTTGACTGTGTCTTCTCCCTGTCAGCCATGTTGTGGTTTTTAGCGCTTCCAGATGGAGTCTACTGACAGATATAAGTTAGAACTATACTCTACTTTTTATTAGAAATGGCAACAGTGGAGGATGCATGTGCCAGTCTGCCCCGCAACAGGAGAATAGAGAAAAAGGAGGAACTTATTGACTTCAACTTTAAAAGCACTTCTGGTAAATTTCTACCATATATGGATAATCCGCTGACGTCACACTTGGGAAAAACGTCACAATTGGGGCAAATTACAAACGGTTCGTTTGGAGGAAGTATGAAGGAAAGCCAGATTAGTTTATAAATATCTCTGCCATGCCTCCATGGTTTGGTTTGAAATGTTTGGGACTAATGCAGATCCCAAATACACAAAAGCAGGGATCAATAGGTAAGAAAAGTTAATGGGTCCGTTTTAATGTCCAAAACCAGTGAAGTTGTGTAAATCATAAATAAAAACAGAATATAATGATTTGCAAATCCTTTTCAACTTATATTCAATTGAATAGACTGCAAAGACAAGATACTTAACGTTCGAACTATAAAACGTTGTTATTTTTTTTCAAATATTAGCTCATTTAGAATTTGATGCCTGCAACATGTTTCAAAAAAGCTGGTACAAGTGGCATAAAGACTGAGAAAGTTGAGGAATGCTCATCAAACACTTATTTGGAACATCCCACAGGTGAACAGACTAATTGGGAACAAGTGGGTGCCATGATTGGGTATAAAAGCAGCTTCCATGCACAAACAAGGATGGGGCGAGGGTCACCACTTTGTGAACAAATGCGTGAGTAAATTGTTTATGAACAACATTTATCAACGAGCTATTGCAAAGAATTTAGGGATTTCCCCATCTACGGTCCGTAATATCATCAAAAGGTTCAGAGAATCTGGAGAAACCACTGCACGTAAGCAGCAAGGCTGAAAACCAAGTTGAATGCCCGTGACCTTCGATCCCTCAGGCGGTACTGCATCAAAAAGCGACATCAGTGTGTAAAAGATATCACCACATGGGCTCAGGAACACTTCAGAAAACCACTGTCAGTAACTACAGTTTGTCGCTACATCTGTAAGTGCAAGTTGAAACTCTACTATGCAAAGCGAAAGCCATTTATCAACAACACCCAGAAACGCCGCCAGCTTTGCTGGGCCCGAGTTCATCTAAGATGGACTGATGCAAAGTGGATAAGTGTTCTGTGGTCTGACGAGTCCACATTTCACATTTTTTTTGGAAACTGTGGACGTTGTTTCCTCCGGAACAAAGAGGAAAAGAACCATCTGGATTGTTATAAGCGCAACGTTCAAAAGTCAGCATCTGTGATTGTATGGGGGTGTATTAGTGCCCAAGGCATGGGTAACTTACACATCTGTGAAGGCAACATTAATGCTGAAAGGTACATACAGGTTTTGGAGCAACATGTGTTGCCATCCTAGCAACGTTGTCATGGACGCCCCTGCTTATTTCAGCAAGACAATGCCAAGCCACGTGTTACAACAGCGTGGCTTCATAATAAAAGAGTGCGGGTACTGACCTGCCTGTAGTCCAGACCTGTCTCCCATTGAAAATGTGTGGCGCATTACGAAGCGTAAAATACCACAACAGAGACCCCAGACTGTTGAACAACTTAAGGTGTACATCAAGCAAAAATGGGAAATAATTCCATCTGAAAAGTTTCAAAAATTGGTCTCCTCAGTTCCCAAACATTTACTGTGTTGTTAAAAGGAAAGGCCATGTAACACAGGGGTAAAAATGCCCCAGTGACAAAGTTTTTGCAATGTGTTACTGCCATTCAATTCTAAGTTAATGATTATTTGCAAAAAAAAAATTACGTTTCTCAGTTCGAACATTAAATATATTGTTTTCACAATCTATTCAATTGAATATAAGTTGAAAAGGATTTGCAAATCAATGTATTGTGTTTTTATTTACGATTTACACAACGTGCCAACATCACTGGTTTGCGTTTTGTAAAATAGTTTGTGTTAAGTCTACAAAAAACAACTAAATGTGACGGCCAAGCAATGTTTACCATGTTCGTGTCCCAAGTCACACACTTTAGTTAACTTAATATGAACAGTAAGCACAGATGCACGCACACACCGCTTACGTAATGTTAACATGTGGAGCAGGTGTGTCGTTTTTATGCAATGTCAAATCAGCTTTAAAGGCATGATAACTAAAAAGTCCTTATCATTTCAGTAAGAAACGACAAGGAGATATGAGGGTTTATTAGTCTGTAAGTCAGTGTGTCTGTACATTGATAACATAAACCCTATTCTGTTTATCACATGATCTAAATGTAACGAGTACATCAAAAAGTCTTTTTTTCCCACCATCAGATACACGTTATCAACTATAGGGCATCACTGTATTAATCAGTAACTGCTGTTAACTGTGGTGTTGTCACCTTTTCCCACCAATTTCCCTATCCAAGTAATACCTTTTCCTCCAACATACGAGTTAAGATTACAAGGGATAAAAATAACTAAAAAGGTTTAATTGACATAGCAGAGTGTGATGTGCTGACACAACCTTGCACCGTGCAGGCCTTAAGTACAAAACAAGATGTTCTTAACAAGCCCTGTTAGGGGCTCAATAATTTCATCCAAAACATGGCAGTTGTTTTAATTTTTTTTTAGACACACACTTTTACTTCCACTGTATTTGCCCTCCCAGCTCCAAAGACAAGATGTTAATGAACAACTGTGACCACAAGACACTGCTTGTAAAAGCCAGCTGTGAATCGATTCAGCTAAATGTTTCCACCCATGTCACTTGTAAAGCACGCAATGCATTTTATTCTGCTTTCAGTTCAGTTTAAACCATCAGAAGGTAAAATAGATAAAACAGAAACACTTTTTGCACAATTATTACCAGTTTGTCCTGGTTTTGATATGTCGTATCTATTTTTGTATTGTAAACTTTGCACTTAACAGACTAACTTTTGCCCTGCTGGATTTGGTGCCAGAACGACCCGCCGCGTTGGTGACACAATCTCATTGACAAATCAACAGTGGTTGTTTTCGAGTTAGGGCATCAAAGTGGCCATATTCGGCAAGGAAAAGTGTGGGTTCCCAAATTGAAAACATAGTTATACTGTCTTGTGTGAAAAAAGCTGCACAATACAAGACGCACACCCTGGGTAGGGCAGCCTTTAAATGTGGGCGCTACCTGTCCAATCTGTATTTTGATAATGAACTTACAAGGGAACTGCACTTTTTGGGGAATTTTGCCATGCTTCACAATCCTTATGTGACACAAGAACACATGTTTTTATACACTATATTCCATCCATCCATCCATCTTCTTCCGCTTATCCGAGATCGGGTCGCGGGGGCAGCAGCCTAAGCAGGGAAACCCAGACTTTCCTCTCCCCAGCCACTTCGTCCAGCTCATCCCGGGGGATCCCGAGGCGTTCCCAGGCCAGCCGGGAGACATAGTCTTCCCAACGTGTCCTGGGTCTTCCCCGTGGCCTCCTACCGGTTGGACGTGCCCTAAACACCTCCTTAGGGAGGCGTTCGGGTGGCATCCTGACCAGATGCCCGAACCACCTCAACTGGCTCCTCTCGATGTGGAGGAGCAGCGGCTTTACTTTGAGCTCCCCCCGGATGGCAGAGCTTCTCACCCTATCTCTAAGGGAGAGCCCCGCTACCCGGCGGGGCTCTCCCTTAGACAATCCCTTAGGCAATACCCCAAAAGGTATTGCCAAAAGTAATTGGCCACCCATCCAAATGATGAGAATCAGGTGTCCTAATCACTTGGCCCGGCCACAGGTGTATAAAATCAAGCACTTAGGCATGGAGACTGTTCCTACAAACATTTGTGAAAGAATGGGCCGCTCTCAGGAGCTCAGTGATTTCCAGCATAGAACTGTCATTGGATGCCAAATGTGCAACAAATCCAGTTGTGAAATTTCCTCACTCCTACATATTCCAAAGTCAACTGTAGGCTTTATTATAAGAAAAGTAAAGAGTTTGGGAATAACAGCAATTTAGCCACTAAGTGGTAGACCACGTAAACTGACAGAGAGGGGTCAGCGGATGCTGAAGGGCATAGTGCAAAGAGGTCGCCGACTTTCTGCACAGTCAGTTGCTACAAAGCTCCAAACTTCATGTGAGCTTCCAATTAGCCCACGTACAGTACGCAGAGACCTTCATGGAAAGAGTTTCCTTGGCCGAGCAGCTGCATCTAAGCCATACATCACCAAGTCCAATGCAAAGCGTTGGATGCAGTGGTGTAAAGCCCGTCGCCACTGGACTCTAGAGCAGTGGAGACGTGTTCTCTGGAGTGATGAATCGCACTTTTCCATCTGGCAATCTGATGGACGAGTCTGGGTTTGGAGGTTGCCAGGAGAACGGTACATTTCGGACTGCATTGTGCCGTGTGTGAAATTTGGTGGAGGAGGAATTATGGTGTGGGGTTGTTTTTCAGGAGTTGGGCTTGGCCCCTTCGTTCCAGTAAAATAAAATTTGAATGCTCCAGGATACCAAAACATTTTGGACAATTCCATCCTCCCAACCTTGTGGGAACAGTTTAAAGCGGGCCCCTTCCTCTTCCAGCATGGCTGTGCACCAGTGCACAAAGCGAGGTCTATAAAGACATGGATGCCAGAGTCTGGTGTGGATGAACTTGACTGGCCTGCACAGAGTCCTGACTTGAACCCAAAAGAACACCTTTGGTATGAATTACAACGGAGACTGAGAGCCAGGCCTTCTCGACCAATATCAGTGTGTGACCTCACCAATGCACTGTTTGGTTGAAAATTCCTATAAACACACTCCGCAACCTTGTGAACAGCCTTCCCAGAAGAGTTGAAGCTGTAATAGCTGCAAAAGGTGGACCGACATCATATTGAACCCTATGGGTTCGGAATGGGATGGCACTTCATGTTCATATGTGAGTCAAGGCAGGTGGCCAAATACTTTTGGCAATATAGTGTATGTTTTATGCATTGTAATTTGTAATATTCGGCTTGTGCTACACGGCTAACCATGTAGCTAATGGGATTAATCCATCTTGCTCATAAAGTCCTCTAAAAAAAACTCGCCAACAATAGTGAATTTACATGTCGTGACCTGCATGATAAACAAGTATTAGCGACATTCTTATAAAAGCTAATACAGAGGAACAACTTTTAGCGCCGCCATGATCACAGAGAGGTAACTGGCTGATGCAGCTATTGACATACTGAGCCGGTGAGCTGCTGCATCGCCTCTGAGTTGGTAAAAGTTTGTGCTAGATTATAAATCATGCATCTCACTTGTATAGTAGAAGGTTCTGGCCATAAATCCAGAAGTTGGTCAACTTGGACATTCAGTTTAGCCCAAGAAACTTTGCAAGGATCGACACAAAAATATGATCATACGTTGATTGCGTCACCTTTTTAACTGTTTTTTTTATCTCATTGAGGATTTATGCTGAATTCACCATGTAAACCAAAAACACGAATCCATAAAACAGACACTGTACAGTAAGTGATTGTTTTACTATGTTGGTAGTTAGTATTTGTTGTTCAGCACTTAGCAATAGTGCTACTTGATGCTTCGTGGATCCACTTATCACTCAGCTTCTAAAACTTGTAGTTCATCCTCTTTATATTCAGGCTCAAAAAGATAAGGTTCTGGACATGGCCGTAACTACCATAGAGGACACCGAGGTCATGTCCTCAGTATTTTTTTTAAAGAAGTTGATATGACTGGGGGGGGCATTTTGCATAAAGAAGCACATGTCAAATGTAAATTATTGGATGACAAGGCGCTTCATATACAATTTTCCCCCGAGCGTACTCCTGGCCACATTGTGCTTTGTCACTGATGAGAATATGATAACAAAAAAGTAAAAAAGTTAAAGTACCAATGATTGTCACCCACACACTTAGTGTGCCGAAATTATTATCTGCATTTGACCCATCACCCTTGATCACATTTCCCAGCTTAACTTCTGGTAGCTCTTGTAGCGCCGGTCAATAATACCCAGGTGCAAAAGAGAAGGTTGTGGGTTTCAAACCTCGCTCATAGTTGAATCTATAGTAAGGTTTATAATTTGTGTTTTAATTATGTTAAAATTGTTTAATACGCTAAAACTTCAGCATATTAATAAAAAAGTGAACTGTTACAAAAGCATGTTATTTGTCAAAGATGCTTGATAAAATAACATGTGAGAGTTGTACCTCAATGAAAGCGGTTGTTATTCTGGAAATTCATTGTGTTGCTCAAGGTAATATAATTGATGTGGTGCTGGGATACCCATGATTTCAGCCTTTCAAAGTTCCTCTTGGACCACCAATTTTTGACCTCTGTATTTGTCAAATTCTAGTTACGCCCCTGGTTCTGCATCGTCATTTGTCCCAAAGTAGTAGTTGTTGGATCTCATGAAGTCTGCCATGATTAGTAATAGTTGTATTTTGTCTGAGGAAATAGCAAACGTTGTGATGCGATATGCCGTATGCTTGAAATGAGAAAATTACATAAATAGTAAATGTTATTATGAATGTGCTTGTTACTACATTATAGGGCCGTGAATCTTTGGGCGCCGCACGATTTGATTCAATTTTGGGGGTAACGATTCGATTAAAAAACGATTCTCAATTCAAAATCAATACCTTTTAAAAACATTGGGTGCCAGTTCTATGATTACATTACAACATTCCAGCATAAAATAGATAAACAGCTGTGATACAGTTCTATATTACTTAAAAGAAAACTGGTTTTGTTTAATACAATTCTACCCAAACATTTAATAAATTCAAATAAAGATAAGGCAACAAGAGAAATATCCCACACTTCTCTTCTCTAAAGTAAATATGTACAGCAGATATGGGCATCTACATCAACAATATGATTTGCCTTACTGGCTGGACATGACAGATTAAAAAAAAAGAAGTATGCATATATATATATATATATATATATATATATATATATATATATATATATATATATATATATATATATATATATATATATATATATATATATATTATAATCAAAGTTATAGAACCGGCACCCAATGATTTTATACTTAATGATTTTGAATCGAGAATCGTTTTGAAACAAGAATCGATTCTGAATTGAATCGTTACCCCCAAGAATTAAATTGAATCGGAATCATGCGCTGCCCAAAGATTCACAGCCCTAATATATAATGAAGTGTCTCATTTGACTCAAGTGATTTTTTGACAGTTAATTTCACACTGTCAGCTGTCACACTCCCCTTTGCAAGCACACACACACACACACACACACACACACACACACACACACACACACACACACACACACACACACACACACACACACACACACACACACATACCCACACACACATTCTTGTATTTGTTACCTTCTTGGGACCTCCGAAAAATGCCTACCTCTTTAGGACCACCCTTTCTAGATATATAAAGAGTTGTATCTACAACATTAATAATATATACACTACCGTTCAAAAGTTTGGGGTCACCCAAACAATTTTGTGGAATAGCCTTCATTTCTAAGAACAAGAATAGACTGTCGAGTTTCAGATGAAAGTTCTCTTTTTCTGGCCAGTTTGAGCGTTTAATTGACCCCACTAATGTGATGCTCCAGAAACTCAATCTGCTCAAAGGAAGGTCAGTTTTGTAGCTTCTGTAACGAGCTAAACTGTTTTCAGATGTGTGAACATGATTGCACAAGGGTTTTCTAATCATCAATTAGCCTTCTGAGCCAATGAGCAAACACATTGTACCATTAGAACACTGGAGTGATAGTTGCTGGAAATGGGCCTCTATACACCTATGTAGATATTGCACCAAAAACCAGACATTTGCAGCTAGAAAAGTCATTTACCACGTTAGCAATGTATAGAGTGTATTTCTTTAAAGTTAAGACTAGTTTAAAGTTATCTTCATTGAAAAGTACAGTGCTTTTCCTTAAAAAATAAGGACATTTCAATATGACCCCAAACTTTTGAACGGTAGCGTACATACTATGCAAATATAAAAAAGCTTGTTGTGAAAAATGAGTTGGAATTTCATAAGAAAAAGGTCGCAATTTCACAAGGAAAACTGAACATTTGTGCAATGTTATGATAAAAGTTGGAATTTTACTCAATAGCAGCCGCAATTTTACAAGAAAAGCTTAACATATTGGCAATTTTATGAAAAGAGTCATAATTATACTCGAAAAAAAGTCAACATTTTATAAGAAAACTTAAAATTTTTGGTAATAATCGGAATTTTACTTGGCAAAATTATGACAAAAGTCATAATTTTACTCCAAAAATGTCACCGTTTCACAAGAACAACAAAACAATTGGCAATATTGTGATAATAGTCAGAATTTTATATGATAAATGTCACCATTTTGCATTAAAAAATAATAATTTTACATAAAAAAGTCATAATCTTACGAGAAAATATTGCAATATTACAGAAACAGAAAGAATATGAGAAATTGTTCCCAATTTTATAAGAAAAAAAAGTTGACACATTGTGAGAAAGACTGCTTTAGTTCATTTTTTGGGGGGGAATTTTTCGTTTATAATTGGTTTTTAATCTTCATTATTTACTTCAAGTTATTACAGTATGTCTCTATATACCTATTTATTGTTGTTGTTTTTTAATTAATTTTGGCCGAAGTGGGCACATTTCAAATTCTTACACACACTTGTTATTACATATTTTGGCCAGAGGGGGATCACTTCCAATTTTGACACACACTTGTTATTTTATATGTTGACCAAAAGGGGAGCACTTTTACACACACTTTTAAAACCGACACAGTCAATTTGAAAAATCCCTCCTTTTTGGGATCACCCTAATTTTGATAGATTTCACCACCAGGGGTGCAAATAAGATCTCTAGTTTTTGTTTTTTTGTAATGTGCTTAAGGCCGATGACAAACGAGTCACAGACCACAGATGGCCCCTGTGCCACACTTTGGGAAACCCAGCTGTAGAAGCTTACTGTTAATGACCACTATAGTCTTAGTACTGTAGTGTATTTGTTCATCCTATGGTCATATATGGGACGCGGGTTGTCTTACGTCAGCACCTGAAGTCATAAAATCAGCTGTTCACCTGGCGGGTTTTTTTTGGGGACGAATAGGGAAGTCCTTCTCTAGCTTGTTTTATCATATATTGCTGCCTTTGCACCTGTCAATGTTTATTTTTGTATGCATATGAAATCAACAAAAAATCCTGACTTTGGAGCAATGTACACAGACTCTAGTATTTGGCTCTCTATTAAATGCCATGGTTTTCCGTATTGGGACCATGATTTCGGTCCTAACTTGTTCACCGGTCCTCATATGGAAGGTACTTTTCCGTGTTGGTGTCTCAAGAAGGGTAGAAATACAAGAACACACACACACACACACACACACACACATTCGCACGCACGCACAAACAGACCCAAAAAGCTATCTGAGCCCAACCTGGTGAGTCACTGCTTCACAAAAAGTTGTACTAAACAGAACACATAACATTAGAGAGGCTATAGTAAGAGGTGAAACATCTATGAAGTCACATCTATCCAGAAGAAGACACAAATTTAAAGTGTTATCTTATACATGGATTTTAATGACATACACATGTGTCCGTAAAACTGTTTTTGTTCCGCCTCGTTAGTGATGAGCCCGCTTTCATGAAAGCACTTGGACCTCCCTTACGCAGGGTGGGCGTGTCCGCAGGCTGGACGGGAGAACATTAACAAGAGAAACATGCATAACTTGAAAGTGCGTTAAGAAAACAATTAAACACAAACGGATCAATGGGGCCCATTACGAGGCGTTCAAGCACACTGCGTAACTCTAAGTTGTAGGCAGAAAGGCTTTCAGACAGTCTTTGATTTTTCTTTATTTGTGGTTAGAGTGTCCGCCCTGAGATCGGTAGGTCGTGAGTTCAAACCCCGGCCGAGTCATACCAAGGATTATAAAAATGGGACCCATTACCTCGCTGCTTGGCACTCAGCATCAAGGGTTGGAATTGGGGGTTAAATCACCAAAAATGATTCACCACACCTAGTGTGTGTGTGACAATCATTGGTACTTTAAACTTTAACTTTTTAATAGAGTATGACTACCAAATAATCCAACATGAAGCCACGGAAAGTTGCAAGTATTATCACTTTGATGAAAAAAAAGGTGAGGAACACTATGGAATACAACAAGAACACTATGGAGTACAACAAGTACAAAGGTACTTGTTGTAACTTTGTTGAAGGTACTTGTTGAAGTGTTGCTAAGTGTTTTCCCATCCCTCATCGCCATGTTTTTCAACACAAGTCTCCAATAAAGTTAAATGTGATGTTAAATGTTCATTTATCAACTTCAACCGCTATTCGTATGTATTTTGATTGTTTGCGCCACATAAAACTATAACTATTCTCCACAAAATGTGTTGCGGTAATATTTTTTGGGGTTTATGCACCAAAATCCTGGGCCCCCCAAAGCACCCTAAACCAAAGGTCGCTGCGCCATACATACCCACACACTTGGCATGTTTACATACACTAAAAACTAATTGTTGCATGGATTTGGTGGAAACCAGCTGTTTAAAACACATGTTGAAACCTTAATTAGGTTTTTGACTTTTTGAAGATGGGGTTGACATATCTACATCATATCTAGATGAACCCTCTAAATCAATGATTCCCACGACGGTAAGTGATCAGTGTTTTATTTTCCGAAATTCAAACACAGTGTTACTGCTCAAACTGTGTGTAAAGTTACAGTGGCCAAAACTATGAAATATACTTGCTAAATAAAACCTATGTGTCACGGCTTGGTAAAAGGATTGGACTCAGATGCAGAGTAGGGAACTTGACAGGCTTTTATTTTGGCTGCTTCCTTTCACCTCCAAAGTCAAGGAATACAAATCTATATTCAACCAAAAAACTAATCAACGAAAAAAGGTTCCAAAAAATAGGAACAACTGAAAATCACTCCGAACGGAGGAAAACACAAAACCAAAGAGAAACTATAATTGGCGCAGTATATGCTATAAAATGTATTAACAAAAAACGCTCCAACAGGAGGAAGAAACAACAGCTATGAAAAAATTCTACACTATCTTATCTAATAAAGTTTAACAAAAATAGTCACTCAAAAAATTGAGTAAAATAACTGATAACTTACCACTTCGGCTGAATAAAGTCTATAACAAAAAATCACTCTGCTGAGGAGGAATAAAGGAAAACTCAAAATAGCCACGAAGGGATTCAAGAACAAGGAACATAAGCAGGAGACAAGGCAAGGCATGGACATGGGCATGGATGCTAGATAGTACGAATGAACGAGACAATCTGGCACAGAACAAAGGGAGGAGTGGGCTTATAAGACACATGAGGGTAATAGGGAACAGGTGGAAACAATCAGGGAACAGGGATGACGTCAGACTGATGACACAAAAGGAAGGGCAAGTGACCTGAAACGAGAGGAAAGTTACTTTTCAAACTAAGACAGAAAAAACCAAGACAAGACATCCCTCACCGCGGTGTGACAGTATGTCTTGTTATTAATGAATACTTAGGCCTACTACGCTACTGTATTTTAATGTTGGTCATTATGGTGGTACTTGGAGAGTCAAGTGTTTTCTGAGGTAGTACTTGGTGAAAAAAGTTTGAGAACCACTGCTCTAAATAACTTTTTTTTTTTTATATCAAACAAAGTGCCAACAAATTCAACATAAAGTGGCCAGAACATGAAATGAAATAATCATATAACTTAACCTGTCATTATTCACTTAAATATGGTAATATTTACTTCCCCATTTTACCTTTCCACTTTGACACCCATGGCTGTATGGAAAGAATAATTGGATTTACATAATTTCTTACAGTAGATATAGATTCAGTTTTCGTACAATGTTGTCTTTTGTTGGAACGGATTACTATGAAAAGCTGAGGTACCACCATGTGATATTAAACCTCAAAATGTCCGCATAATACATAATCACATTATAATACAGCATAAATTACATTTTGCCGTGGGGTTTCTTTAAGGGCTAAGATCTTCCTGCTGGTGGTGCCAAATTAAGAATGTAACAATATAAAAATGTCTTATCATGGTTATCAATATTATTGCGGTATTCATTGTGCTCAAAAAGTACTTACACCAGTGGAAGCTCAGCTTCCCCTAAAATGTCAAAAAATAAGTGATTAAATATATAGTGTTGTGTGTACATGTTATTGACTAAATATGCACTACAACGCGCTCTTTTGTTCAGAATCAGCTTCTCATCACTGGTAACGATGCGGCTTTCCTCTCTCTCATTCCTGCAGCTTCACGGTGCTTTAAACAGTGTAGACGCTGGCCGTCCACAGACTTCAATGTGAAAGCAAACACTGCTGCGAAACGAGACGAGCCCATGATTGATTGATTGATTGATTGATTGATTGATTGATTGATTGATTGATTGATTGATTGATTGAGACTTTTATTAGTAGGTTGCACAGTGAAGTACATATTCCGTACAATTGACCACTAAATGGTAACACCCGAATAAGTTTTTCAACTTGTTTAAGTCGGGGTCCACTTAAATTGATTCATTATACAGATATATACTATCAGATATATACTATCATCATAATACAGTCATCACACAAAATAATCACATTGAATTATTTACATTATTTACAATCCGGGGTGTGGAGGGGGGGTGGTTAGGTTTGGTTGTTATCATCAGTCATCAACAATTGAGAACAGAGAAATGGATATTGAAGCAGTGTAGGTCTGACTTGATATGTACAGGATATGTACAGCAAGTAATGGACATAGGGAGGATAGGGATGCCCTTTATTTTACACCTGTTGGGAGCGCATTCCACATTAATGTGGCATAGAAAGAGAATGAGTTAAGACCTTTGTTAGATCGGAATCTGGGTTTAACGTGGTTAGTGGAGCTCCCCCTGGTGTTGTGGTTATGGCGGTCATTTACGTTAAGGAAGTAGTTTGACATGTACTTCGGTATCAGGGAGGTGTAGTGGATTTTTTAGACTAGGCTCAGTGCAAGTTGTTTAACTCTGTCCTCCACCCTGAGCCAGCCCACTTTGGAGAAGTGGGTAGGAGATTAATGCTGGGCTTTATCCCGCCCATCGGACGCTCGGCGTCTCTGGAGGTCTATGTGGCAGTGGGCTGGCCTCGGCTGGCCAGGACGCTCAACTTCTGCATGATGATTAGATGATCTGTCTAAGGCTGATTCCCTTTTTGATTGACAGCGAAATGAGCGAATCAGCGATCTTGTGTTGTAAACTCCTGTGTGAGCATTTTTCAACATTCATTCTGTTGTTCTGAGTTGAACCGGAGACTTTCCTGATCCTCTTAGCGACATTTTCTTTGTTAAAAACAACTAGCGACAAATAGAGCTTCTATTTCTGGTGTTCTGTTTTGTTTGGAGACTGACTTCTTTCACTCTGCAGTTTCTGTTCTTACCGAGCAGCGGGTGCTGCTGAGCCCCTCCATCGTCTCAAAGCACTCACAGGCGGACACACGTCGCACTAGCCTCGCGCCAGTCCATAATGGCAGATAATTTGAATGTTTTTTTTTATTGAACAACAAACATACATTTATAATGCACACAAGTGTACAAACTATTGTCATTAGTGGCAACGATTGAAGCTACATCTGCAGGTGTAGAGAGGAGCTTCTCCTGTTTAAAGCAGCTCAATCCAAAGACATGCACCTGGGGATAGGTTGATTGGCAACACTAAATGGGCCCTAGTGTGTGAATGTGAGTGTGAATGTTGTCTGTTGTCTACCTGCGATGAGGTGGCAACTTGTCCAGGGTGTACCCCGCCTTCCGCTCGAATGCAGCTGAGATAGGCCTCCAGCATCACACACACACACACACACACACACACCCCGCGACCCCGAAAGGGACAAGCGGTAGAAAATGGATGAATGGATGGAAGTCTTACACCCGCAACACCATGGGCCAAGGCCTGGCCATTGAGAGGACACTTGTCAAATCCCTGGAAAAGACGCCTTCTTGATACGACAGGGTCACAGATCACTTCATTACAAAGGAACAGAGGGGAGAATTTACGTATAAATAAACCAACACATTTTATGATGTAGGCTGAAATTGAGCTTCCCCTCCTCGAGAGACCAGCATCCGCCACTGACTTATACACACTGAAATATTTTGAGCAAATTATTATTTTTTTCAAATAAATAAAATAAATGGACACACTGTTTATCTGTAGAAAAGCCGCTATTTTGCATGTTTTGTGTTTCTTAAGCTTCACTGATAGTGTTTTAGTCTTAGTACTTTATCTGTTTTAATGGCTAAGCTTTTATTGTTTTAAATATTGGTTTACTTTTAGATGTGTTTAAATAAATTGCGTAACAAATCAAATCTACTAATATTATTTATTATTTCTGGCTGGCGTTGTGGCATTTTACTTTGTTCAGCGGTCCTTGAAGGCACCATAAAAACACCTCGTCTTTTTTCCGAGAGCGAGTATAGAGCGATCACTATGTTCTAAGAGAGCACAACTTGTAGGTTTAATGTACACAATTGAATATCTTAGTTGATCAGACATCAATGTGTGTATATCAGTTTAGATTTGAGTATGTCGTTTCGTAATGGGGAAAGACGATAACGTCTCGTTTTCATGTTAGCAGTCAGTCCATGAGTTTATCAAAGTACAGTTATCAATCGTGGTTTTGCGATCATTTAAATTTACATCGGTAATACTCACAGTCGGGAGTGTTACCACTGTTATCATTTACACCGTTTATTGTAATATCCCTATGTCACATCCGCTGGAAAAGTGCGCAGGAAAAACATAATAACGCTGCAATAGAAGGTTACACTTATGGATATACTACTGGATACTTATAGATATATGGAGGAAAAACATCTGTATTGAAACTCATTTTGACATAAGACACAATATGAGCAATACCATTAATTACATATCAGATACAGTATAGTGCAATAGTCAACATTTACTTTACGAGATCTATTCTGTGTCAACAAGTCTTGTAAGACTGCAGTTATAAAAGGTATCTCCATGAGAGCATTTTGCTTTTTCTTTGGCTTTTCTGTCTGTGTGTTTTTCTTCTTTTTAATGCCGCCACAGAGGAGTTGGCATACGCAGAAAAGTGTGAGAGCCATCAATGCTGATTGTGATTAATGCTAAGTGTTTGAAGCATAAAACTCAACACCCAACAATATCATCTCATTACTATGTAAATGCAAAAAGTCCAACATGCTAATCTGTGGCTTCCAATGCTATGTTGCATCCCAAATGTGCAAACACTAACACTAACATATCCACTACTTTTATGTGTGCAATAGTTTCCCAGTTTTGCAACTATTTCAAAACAATAATGTGGAACTGATTTCAGCCAAGTGCTTTTGTTTTTTGTTTTTTCCAGCGTAAACCACAAATTGAAACATATTGTGAAATAGTTCAGAACATTACCGATTAAATTCGTACGCGGAGTCATGACGCAGAATTATTCTCATGGGATTTTGGAGTGATTAAAGCACTTCCAGAAATGTATTGCAGTCCTAATACTGCAATTACATGTTCAGGCTAGCAAAGTAATTGATTACATGTGACGGCGTTAAATTATTAAGGCATAAAAAAGGTTACTCTTATCTGGTGAAATACAGAAAAAAAATATGCATGCAGATTACTGGTATATTTGATAAAAATTGGGATTACTTACAAGGATTACATTTTAAAACACAGTGCGCTTTGAATCAGACAAGTGGAACAACATTACAGTACAGTGCAAATGATGCCTCTCAGCTGTCAAACTTTTGTTATCATCATTCAGGGACTCCATGTCTCTAAGATACGTTTGCTGACATACACACAAATCAAGTAAACTAACCCCAACCACCGGGCCACGGCCCGGTACCGGTCTGTGGACCGATTGGTAAGTAACCGCACAAGAAATAAAAAAAATAAAAAAATAAATAATTTTAATTTTTTAATTTTTTATTTTGTATTAAATCAACATAAAAAACACAATATATACATTATATATAAATATAGATCAATACAGTCTGCAGGGATACACTCCGTAAGCACACATGATTGTATTTCTTTATGACAAAAAAAAATAAAAATTTTTAAAAAATTACCCCCTCCCCCCCTGGTCCGTGGGACAAGTTTTCAAGCGTTGACCGGTCCGCAGCCACAAAAAGGTTGTGGACCACTGATCTAAATGGCAAAAACTGAATGACCCAGTTTATACCGTGGAGCTACATCTATTGGCGTAACAGCTGCATTTGTCTGGTTAAGTCATGTCGTGCAACAACATGACGTCATGTCCTGTTGCATTAATGAATCTGCTCTGTGCTGTAAAGGTCAGAGGTCTTCAACAGGGGGTCCGTAACCCCTCGGGGGTCCGTAGAGGTACACAAGGGGGGTCCTGAAATGTTTGGTTTATTAAATTTTTAGAAAACATATTTCTCTGTATTCCCCCTGCACATTTTCCCAAAATGTAAATGTTTTTTAAATTTACATCAACATTGATTAAACACACTGTAATGCAGTGGTGTCCAAAGTGCGGCCCGGGGGGTCCATTTGCGGCCCGCAGAGCGATTTTTATTGGCCCGCGACACATTCTATAGACAAACTAAACAGGTCCCAAATTAGAACAAATAACTCAATCAAATTAGAACAAAAACTATGAAAAATTCAACGGGACCAAACCCCCCATTTTGGACCTGAAAACCAAAATGGCCAACAACCTGAGTGTCTTACTCCGTGAAAAAGTGTACAAACTTCTTGTGAGACATGATATGTTTTTGAGTGTACTAAAGCCCTCAAAAGCATTTCAGTTGACTGTATAATAAAAATATTAGTAAATAAAAGCTTACTTTAGAGCAGTGGTCCCCAACCTTTTTGTAGCTGCGGACCGGTCAACGCTTGAAAATGTGTCCCACGGACAATTTTTTTTTTTTTTTTACATAAATAAATACAATCATGTGTGCTTACGGACTGTATCCTTGCAGACTGTATTGATCTATATTGATATATAATGTATATATTGTGTTTTTTATGTTGATTTCATAAAAAAAAATTAAAAACATTTTTTTTAAATTTCTTATCTGGCCCGGTACCAATCGGCAGAGGTGGGACCAAGTCATTGCTTTGCAAGTCACAAGTAAGTCTCAAGTCTTTGCCCTCAAGTCTCGAGTCAAGTCCCGAGTCAAGACAGGCAAGTCCCGAGTCAAGTCCAAAGTCAAGACTGGAAAGTCTCAAGTCAAGTCACAAGTCCTGCATTTTGAGTTTCGAGTCCTTTCAAGTCCTTTTGACCACAGACTAATATTTTTACACAGATTGTGTATGCTTTTAAACCGCTGTATTTATTTATTAAAACAAGTGCATTTGAAATAGCAGGAAAGAAAATAGTACTGACATTGCAATTCATAATAGCACTATTAACCAGTCATTTTAATAGTTTAAACAATTTTAAACATTTAACTCATTCCTTTACAGAATAAACACATTTGCAAAAACAAGTGCAACTGTACTTATTTGTACAAAAGTGTTAACATTGTATTTCCATGGCATATTGCATTGTAACTAGTTCCACAGCAGTTTCTATTCTGTTCTTACCTTATCTCATTGATCTCATCTCATACTGTATGTGTGTTGATGTGTGCGTACACTTGAAAAACATAACAAATACATGAACATAACAATGAACAGAGTTGTACTTTTTAGATGTCAGGGCCCTATGCAATATGTACACATATTCTTAATATAGTATATATTTTAACTGACCTTTATTTGACTATGTTTGTCTTTTTGTAGGTGGCTAAAATACGCGGTGCTGCTGACCGCCGTCTAACGTTACGTTACTGTGTGTGATACATTGACTAACGTAACGTTAAGTGTAGGTACCTCATGCAACCCTGCTTAAAAAATCACTTGACAAAAAGTATGAATAAGGTAGCAAACTGCAGTGGACGCAACATATTGCTGTGTTTGAAATGACGTTATAACCATAAACATCTTATAAGTAGACGCAATATTGGTTGCTGTGACGCGAGCAATTTGCATCTTGAAGTGGTGATGAGGAGCCGGCGAGCAGCCTAAACTGATCGTTGACAGGTAGAAAACAAAGATGCCAGGCTGGTGTTCAGCGTTTTCCTGCTCAAATGAGCGGACTGTTGAAAATAGGAATCGGGGGATTACTTTTCACAAGTAAGATTTAACATTAATTGGTTGTATTTTATGAAAATAACATTACCACAGAGTTGAGAAGGAGCAAAGATCTTCAATATTTGTATGTGAAAATCACAAATAAATCTTCTGGGGGAGGATGACGCCCCTAAAGGGGTTTGGTTTACAAACTTTCTGCCCCACCTAAAACAAAATTCACCAGCCACCATTGATTATAATGCATTCTCATTTTAGGCAAAATATAAGACAATACTTTCTTAACAGTATAATTGTAACCAGGAATAAGTCTTCAAGTAACAATATTCAAATACTAATATTGTTGGGTAAAACAGAATTTGGTTTTATTCTGAATCCAGTGAAACAGATTGGTGGTTTTAGCTGATATAAAGACTTTCAGGTGTTTATATATGTTTAAGTATTTGGCAGACGCTTTTATCCAAAGCGACATACATAAAAAATACATATATAACAATCACTGTAAACATGATCATTTAAGGGAAGAATGTAATACAAAATATCAATACAAAGTGTCACGACAGAATAAACTCTCTGCTGCTGCAGCAACAGAGATACGGTCTATAAGATATATAGATATCTAATGTATTCATACATTGTTTATGTAGCATGTATATATAACGTAATCATATTGTTTCTTCAATTTAAAAATACCTGACCGTTTTTTTCCCCCTTCTCTGGGATTATATTCCCAGTTTTAATCTTGGACGTCTGGTCATTTATAGCGTATAAGAATATTCTATTACTGTTAAGCAAACTATGAATAATAAAACATGTGTCCGTTATCATAGCTACACGTATGACAAAAAAGCGCGTGAAAATGAGTGGTATTCAGTCAGTGTCACATTTCATATGTCAGGTAAATCTTGACAAAGGGGGCCAAATAATCCAAATCCTACTGTATCAGAGTTTCACTACGTAGACACATAGAAAAGAGTAAGATGTGTGTGTTCTTGTCTCACATACAGACGGGCAAAAAAAAATCCAGTTCCCCTTAGAAAGTCCTTCTGGGGTAACTTTAGATGGGTAAACAAATCAGGTTTTTTAGTGATATGAGCAAGATTTCTGCCAGAAAAGGGCTTTGTGACAACTCCACCAACGATAACTGCTTCAGTGTGCATAGGACATCAGCGTGGGCAGAGAATCATGTTTGGCACACCTGAAATTAAAGCCAGCCCTTGTATTTTATGTCCCAGGCAATGAAGAGGCCAGCACAGAAAAAATACATGCAAGTAACTTTGGAGCATCTTAATATCTAACACACTTCTTTCAGGTGGTGATTTTTAGTTTCATTTATTTTTGTAGACAACATGGGGAAAGTTGGAGCAGGTAGTGAATTTGTTTTTACACCTAATAATAACTATAACAATAATTGTTACAATTATTATTTTTTACTAATTTGCATGTTTGGTATTGAAGTAACCCAAAAGTAACTTACGTTGCTTTGCTATTGTGTAACTAGAGTAAGGTACTGATTACGTTTTTAGCAGGTAACTTGTAGTCGTACTGGATTACATTTTTAAAGTAAACATCCAACCATGGCTGTATGTGATGATGTGTTACTAGTGTTGAAGTCTATATTTCTTTGGTATTTAAGCTTTAAACAGCATATTTCAGCATCTCATATTCAGTAAAAAATGAAGCAAGAATGTTTAGCCTATCCCTGCAGCCTTTGGGTGAGAGGCCGGACACACCCTGGACTGGTCACCAGTCAATCACAGGACACGACAGGAAAACATGACAAGCTAATTTATGGTATTCAAACAGTTCAAGCACAATAAACAGGAATGTGGACACCCTAGTACGTTTCTAGTGATTCAATGGTCCGAAGTGGGACTGCACTATTCTGCAAAAAATATCAATCATTTTCTTGCTAGTAATTGAGATTGCGATTCGCTGGTACAACAAATGACAGGGCACACACACACCCACACCATTCTAAGGGCCATATGCTAACACTGTAAAATAGTCACACTTTTGTATTATCATAACCATTACTATTTAACTACCTTATCTTCTGCTTAGACACTTTCAATGGTCTGACATCCTTCATAGGAGGTATTGGAATGACAGTTGACGGAGGACCTTCTTGATATAAATTAATAGAAAGACTCACTCACTCACTCTGTTGCGAACTTTTATTAAAGCCATTTGAAGAACTTTAATTTGAATTGGCTCCACTTCACATGGTGTTGAATTTGAATTAATTGCAATTTAGAACAAATGTTTTGGCTTGAATACTAAAAAACACTGAAATAAACACAAATTGCTTCTCAAAGTGAAGACTTAGACAAAGTAAAGCATTTGGGTAAATTAAGTATTTTATTCTATTTTTTTTAAAGATTTTTTTAGGTTTTAAAGATTATTTTATTTCTAATTGTTGAAGAAAAACATTTGCTGTGATTGAAATAGGCTTAAAATGTGTACGTGAGGTAAAAACAAACAAACATCATTATACCTAAAACTTGTCTGATTGTTTGAAACTGAACATATGTGTACATGAGGTTCATAGTTATGTTTCTAGGGCAGTGGTTCTTAACCTTGTTGGAGGTACCGAACCCCACCAGTTTCATATGCGCATTGACCGAACCCTCCTTTTTTTAAAAATTCAAGACAAAGTTATTATATGTTTTTGGTAACACTTTAGTATGGGAAACATATTATAAGTAACAAAGACTTAATTTAGAGTTTTCTGGACACTAGGGGAACATATTCTAAGTAACCAACTCTTAATTTAGAGTCATTTGGTTAGGGTTCGGGTTCGGGTTAGGGTTAGGGTTAGAGGGTTAGGGCCAGGGTTAGAGGGTTAGGGTTATAATAAGGTCATGCCGAATAAGGCATTAATAAGTACTTCATAATGACTAGTTAAGAGCCAATATGTGACTAATGTGCATGTTAATAAGCAACTAATTAATGGTGAATATGTTCCCCATACTAAAGTGTTACCATGTTTTATTACTGGTACACAAAATGAACTGTGCATGAACATCACCTTGTTCAAAGAACAAAACCAACACAGTGCATAAACTCACAACAAATTACACACCTGCAAAACAGTGTGACTTCTGCTGTTGCCGTATCCGTAATACGCTGATAGGGAGAAGTTTTTATTTACACGATGAGTCGGGTGTGTCTTAACCTCCGCCGAACCCGAGACCGACTCACCGAACCCCTAGGGTTCGATCGAACCCAGGTTAAGAACCACTGTTCTAGGGACTATGTACAAACACTGTTTCCATATGAGTTGGGAAACTGTTTGATGTAAATATAAACGGAATACAATGATTTGCAAATCCTTTTTAACCCATATTCAATTGAATGCACTACAAAGACAAGATATTTGATGCTCAAACTCATAAACTTTATTTTTTTTTTGCAAATAATTAACTTAGAATTTCATGGCTGCAACACGTGCCAAAGTAGTTGGGAAAGGGCATGTTCACCACTGTGTTACATGGCCTTTCCTTTTAACAACACTCAGTAAACGTTTGGGAACTGAGGAGACACATTTTTGAAGCTTCTCAGGTGGAATTCTTTCCCATTCTTGCTTGATGTACAGTTTAAGTTGTTCAACAGTCCGGGGGTCTCCGTTGTGGTATTTTAGGCTTCATAATGCGCCACACATTTTCAATGGGAGACAGGTCTGGACTACAGGCAGGCCAGTCTAGTACCCGCACTCTTTTACTATGAAGCCACGTTGATGTAACACGTGGCTTGGCATTGTCTTGCTGAAATAAGCAGGGGCGTTGTTGCGTTGACCAGCATTCCTCCAATGGGGAATTCAAATTGCTAGTCTCTCCCAGATTCTTTTTATGGCAATAAGCTGATGTTTATATTCAATCACCAGGCAGTAGTTGGTATTTTGTGGTTTATTCTCCAAGCTTAGAGGACAAACGTGAGACCAATCTAGTACACCAGCGTTCCCTCGCCCGGTCTAGCTCGGTCTCTCCCAACCCACGGAAGTGCTGTGATCTTCCCTCTGTCCCTCGCCCCCACTCCCGTTGTTTAGACTACTCCGAGTTATCTCTACTCTGACACATTCCAATCTAGAAGGCCGACACCTTACTATGAGACTCAAAAAAAGGAAGAATACTAGCTATTCTTTATATGACTATAGGAGTTTAGAAAGAAGTAACACTTAAATATGGATATGATTCTGATCTGCTTCCAACAAGTCCCCCTTTAAGATCTTCTAATAAGATCTTTATTACTTGTACAAAACTTATAAAGCATGCCCCACATTAAAGTCTTAAAGTTACCACTTTGCTAGACCCCCTTTAGTGACACTTAGCACAAGGGGCTGTGCGGTTCTGGATGGTCTTGAGGGAGGTCGGGGCAAGTTGTTCAGCAAGTCCCTCAACTGCGTCACGAGTCAAGTTGGTTAGTCTCTACGGCGGCGGGGAGTTAGAGAGGCCGCTGAAACAGGAGTTCCCAGGGGTGTTAATTTGGTGACTAGGGTCACCAGTCTAACCATAGCACAAAGCCCAACGGCTGACGTCGGGATTCTAATGTACAATCTGTGCTCCCCACAACACCAGAATAAGTCAGCTCGTGCCCAAGGGCCTATCCTAGAGCCATCTATCAGTGTGGTGCACCAGTAACGGTTAATGTCACCCAATTTGTTGGGGGACGAAGAGGGTCCTGTAATTTGAAAACGCGTGTAATTCAGCTTTTGGGCCACAAAGGAAAGAAGTCGGGTGGCATTGTCAACAGAAGGGTACACATGTCAGTCAACTTAAAAGGGGCGGGTAAGTGTGGGAAAAGGGACGTCCAGCGGAAGAAGCAACACAGTCACCCAGGTTTTGGCATCCACCTGAGCCACAGGTTGTCTGCATCCGCTCCTAAGGTCAAAGTTACCAGGCCTTCGGGGGTGATGTCATTAGCACGCCCAGATGTGAGAGCCTTTGAAATACCACCGAGGTGGGGTGGTACTTTAGGTGCTACAGAGGGTGTAGAGGCAGTTAAAGCCCTCTCAAAGACATTAATTTTAATAATTCCTTTAGAGTCTGTATCAGTCAGGTCAACCCCCAAAACAACATAAAAGGGACGATGGGCACCACTTACCATAGTATGTTGTCTGCATCCGACACCAATGGTTCAGGGTTGGGTCGTAACAAATATAGAGGTTATTACCACGGTAATAGCTATTGTGTCCCCCGTACTTAATCACACTGCACAGGTCAAAAAATAAGTCTTGCTATCCCCTTTGACCCAGTCTATTTAAAGTCCGCTGTATGTTCTTAGACACTTGTCAGTCACTGTCGTCAGGAAGGATGAACTGAGACACAAAGACAGTAGAACACGCCCAAGCACCAGTCTGTCAGGGAATACTAGTCGGGTGTAACATCCTGCCTTTCGTCTATCAATATCAGAGTAATTTAGGTAACAAAACGGGGATAAACATCAAACATTTCACTTAATGTAACGACACATATAGTTATGCTGAAAACTAGCAAGAAAAACTAAGAAACATTTAGCATACTGGATTGGTCTCACCCAAGGATATACAATATAGAAGTTGAAAAGAGTAATGTAGGTAGAAAATCTCTCTCGTCTCCTGGGCTGTGGGGCAGATGATGTGGCGAGGGGGTCAAGAGGGGCAGATGTTGTGGCGATGTCAGCAATGACATCCGCTGGTAATCTGTCAGGTTCTTCAGCAGTAGTGCAGAGGGAGAGGTGGTACCAGGTGTCCCCTTTACCAGCCAGTCGAAGGGCGTGGGACGTCCGTTCCACGACCTTGAAGGGACCAGTCCACCTGGGCTCCGTCCACTTGCGTTTGATGACCTTGATCTTGACCCTCTCAGCGGGCGGAAGGGAATCTGTACAGAAGAACTGGCACACAAATTCTGCAATTTTTTGTGTAAAATACCATTTTGGTTTTACGCTGATTGCTCCTTCCATGGGGCTGCTGGTCCTGGGAAGCGCTGACCTGTATGTAGCTCATAGGGTGAAAAACTCTAAGGGCAGTAAAACAGTTTTATTCACGGACCTTCGAATGATCATTAACGCTAATTGCAACATGTCAATCCAATTAAATTTGGTCTGTGCACAGATTTTAGCCAATTAGTTTTTGATGTTCTGGTCCATCCTTTCAACCTTACCTTGGGACTGACGATGGTACCCCAAACCTGTGTTCTAGTCCGAAAGCCTTTTCGACCAAGGCTAAGTGAGTATTTATTTTAAATGGTTGACGTTGTCTGACCTAATCTTTTTGGGGAAACCATGTCGGGGTACTAGATCATTCACAAGTCATTTAATTACTGATATTGCATCCTCTTTTGAGGTTTTTGTTGATTCCGGCCAACCACTGGGATTGTCAACACAAGTCAGTACGTACCTTTCCCTTGTACCGTATTGATCATATCAGTGAAATCAAAGACTATACATGGTTCACCCTCACCTCCTCCATATTCTAAATTTGATCTACTAAACTACTATCGATGTGTAAAATCGTTATTTTCAAATTAAAATTAGTTATAACTTCTTACCCACGGGAAAAATGTTAAAACTATGGAATGTGTCAGAGTCGGATGATTGTCGATTTTGTTCCAAGGAGTCTGTATCCACCCTCACTCACCCCCTTCTGTTTCTGAAAAAAGGACTGTGTTAGTCATACTATCACTTTCAGAAACATCTAAGAAAAGGTCAGCTAATAGTCAAGTAGCGCAGGACAGTTCATGTTTGAGGTCAATGATTGTCTCTTTAGCCTCTATGGTCCACTGGGGGGTGTTGTTAGGGTAGGGGACCCCTTAGCGATATCACAAATAACTCAAACTCAACTAAACTCTAACTTTTATGTAACTTATTCAATATGGTGAAAGTAATGATAAAAGTATGATAAAAAAAAAGTATGATAAAAGTAAACGGGGATTACGTGGAAAAACGAAATGCAACAAAAGAACCGATGATTAATTAGACAAATAGGACAGAATAGACTGATTGGTGTTTTGCCCGCCGCGCATGCGCAAGACAATTCAAACGACCCGCCCAGACTTTGACTAGGCCACCGCCCCCTACTCCAGTGAGAAGGAGAGAGAGAGAAAAAGAGAGCAGGTGAAGGAAGAGTTAGGGTACAGGAGGTTGGTTGTAAAGGAAAACGAAAGGGAAGGAAAGATGAGAAAGTGACAAATGAAGGTATTCGTAAATGGTATGCTGTTGATTGTGGTTACCTGCAAGTTTGTTTATTTGTTTGTTTATTTGTTTGAGTGAAATGGGAAGAAATCAATAGGAATAATTAGATGCAAAATGGAATAAAACTATGAGTGCGATAGATAATGAATGAATAAATGAAATAAGTTTATTTTGGTCATATAATCAACCATCAACCATTTTGTGTGAGCAGTTTAACAGTACAGATTAGACAATTTAACAATCATACACACACACACACACACACACACACACACACACACACACACACACACACACACAAGAAAAAGCTCCACCTACCCTTATCTCTGTGTTTCACTTTACCATAAAACTTCCAGTTACTTTTCTTAATTTACCAGACGTTTTGAGTTTACGACTTTTCGAGTATTGTAAACTCCCTCTTAACCCTTTCAAGGAATGTTCTCTTTTTTTTCTTCTTTTTTTTTTAAACTCTACCTGCTAATTCCATTGTCGACAACCGTCTATTCAATTGATCATTAAACAGTAATGATTCATCACATTCCTCCTCCGCTGCCATCACATTTCTGTTTGTCACACTCCAAGGCCATTGTGTCTATATTTTCTTAATTTTAGTGTCCTATTATCGTCACTGGGATCTTGCAACCCGAACTCATTAAGGGACGACCAAATTCCCAGGGTAAGCTACACCCAACTATTAGTTCACTCGTCAATGAAACTGCCCGTCACGGTAATCGAGACACAATGGCCTGAGTTGACCACTTATTTACAATTTTAATGCAATGGCAGGCTCTGCAAAAATGCAATCAATCTATCAAAATCATCAATCTGTGCCTGGGATTACAAAACAGTGTTTGACTTACAGACTTCAGGACAGACTCCTAAAGCAGATTTTATATAAAAAGGCTCTGCTCACCTTGTATTGGCCATTTGAGTCTGTCCAGAAGATTGCAAGAAGTCATCAATCAACAGCGTGCCATCCCGGACGAGCCCCCAAATTGTTGCGTTGACCAGCATTCCTCCAATGGGGAATTCAAATTGCTAGTCTCTCCCAGATTCTTTTTATGGCAATAAGCTGATGTTTATATTCAATCACCAGGCAGTAGTTGGTATTTTGTGGTTTATTCTCCAAGCTTAGAGGACAAACGTGAGACCAATCTAGTACACCAGCGTTCCCTCGCCCGGTCTAGCTCGGTCTCTCCCAACCCACGGAAGTGCTGTGATCTTCCCTCTGTCCCTCGCCCCCACTCCCGTTGTTTAGACGAGTTATCTCTACTCTGACACATTCCAATCTAGAAGGCCGACACCTTACTTTGAGACTCAAAAGAAGGAAGAATACTAGCTATTCTTTATATGACTATAGGAGTTTAGAAAGTAACACTTAAATATGGATATGATTCTGATCTGCTTCCAACAGCGTCCATGGTAACGTTGCTTGGATGGCAACATATGTTGCCCCAAAACCTGTATGTACCTTTCAGCATTAATGGCGCCTTCACAGATGTGTAAGTTACCCATGTCTTGGGCACTAATACACCCCCATACCATCACAGATGCTGGCTTTTCAACTTTGCGCCTATACAATCCGGATGGTTCTTTTCCCCTTTGGTCCAGAGGACACGACGTCCACAGTTTCCAAGAACAATTTGAAATGTGGACTCGTCAGACCACAGAACACTTTTCCACTTTGTATCAGTTCATCTTAGATGAGCTCAGGCCCAGCGAAGCCGACGGCGTTTCTGGGTGTTGTTGATAAACGGTTTTCGCCTTGCATAGGAGAGTTTTAACTTGCGCTTACAGATGTAGCGACCAACTGTAGTTACTGACAGTGGGTTTCTGAAGTGTTCCTGAGCCCATGTGGTGATATCCTTTACACACTGATGTCGCTTGTTGATGCAGTACAGCCTGAGGGATCGAAGGTCACGGGCTTAGCTGCTTACGTGCAGTGATTTCTCCAGATTCTCTGAACCCTTTGATGATATTACGGACCGTAGATGGTGAAATCCCTAAATTCCTTGCAATAGCTGGTTGAGAAAGGTTTTTCTTAAACTGTTCAACAATTTGCTCACGCGTTTGTTGACAAAGTGGTGACCCTCGCCCCATTCTTGTTTGTGAATGACTGACATGGAATCTACTTTTGTACACAATCATGGCACCCACCTGTTCCCAATTTGCCTGTTCACCTGTGGGATGTTCCAAATAAGTGTTTGATGAGCATTCCTCAACTTTATCAGTATTTATTGCCACCTTTCCCAACTTCTTTGTCACATGTTGCTGGCATCAAATTCTAAAGTTAATGCAAAAAAAAAAAAGTTTATCAGTTTGAACATCAAATATGTTGTCTTTGTAGCACATTCAACTGAATATGGGTTGAAAAGGATTTGCAAATCATTGTATTCCGTTTATATTTACATCTAACACAATTTCCCAACTAATATGGAAACGGGGTTTGTAAAACAGTCAAGTATTGAGTAAACTGTAAAGCATGATTCTGGACAATACCAAAATTATCAATTGGAAATTCACGGAATTGCAATTCTACTTACTTCGAGGCAAATTTGAATAGCAATTTTTCTACTGAATTTCCTGTTAGTAAATTCAAATTCATGGAATTTAATTGGAGTTTGAGAGACATTCTCAACTAAATTGCTCCATAGCAAGGAATTGGATGTACCAATAAACAGTATTAGTGATAAACGCCGTAAAACTCCTGTATTACCATTTTAATTAAAATAATCGAAAAACCGTGATTGATGATTGTACTTTCATAAACTCACGGATGGACTGGCGACAGCTTGCTAGATTAAATGCTAACATAAAAAAAGAGACATTAATGTCTCAACAGTTTTATTTGTTACGCACTGTTCATTTAATACATCTTTAAGTGCAAGAGTACAAACCAAAATCTAAAACATTGAAAGCTTAGCCATTAAAACAGATACAATACTAAGACTAAAACACTAACATTGAAGCATAAAAACACAAAACATGCAAAATAGTGGCTTTTATAACTGTGTCTATTTATTTTAGTTATTTAAAAATTTAAAATAATTTGGTCATAAGATTTCGGTGTGTGTATGAGTACTTTTCCAACACATTCAACAAAACCGTAATGACAACCATGATATGAAATTTCCACATTGTTTGATCCCTTCTCCATAGTACATTATTGCATGGAAAGAAGGCCACAACAGCTGAGCTAACTCGACCTAGTCGACAAGATTCAGCCATTATGCCACTGACATTGCAAGGTAGTCGTGGTCAAAAGTTTACATACACTTGTAAAGAACATAACGTCATGGCTGTCTTGAGTTTCCAATCATTTCTACAACTCTTTTTTTTTTGTGATAGTGATTGGAGCACATACTTGTTGGTCACAAAAAACATTCATGAAGTTTGGTTCTTTTATGAATTTATTATGGGTCTACTGAAAATGTGAGCAAATCTGCTAGGTCAAAAGTATACATAAAGCAATGTTAATATTTGGTTACATGTCCCTTGGCAAGTTTTACTGCAATAAGGCGCTTTTGGTAGCCATCCACAAGCTTCTGGTTGAGTTTTGGACCACTCCTCTTGACAAAATTGGTGCAGTTCAGCTAAATTTTTTGGTTGTCTGACATGGACTTGTTTCTTTAGCATTGTCCACACATTTAAGTAGGTCCTTGACCAAAATGCCATTGTAGTTTGTTGAATATAATTAAAAACAAGTGTTAATTAAACATTAGATTGCATGTTAGCAGAGGTGGGACCAAGTCATTGCTTTGCAAGTCACAAGTAAGTCTCAAGTCTTTGCCCTCAAGTCTCGAGTCAAGTCCCGAGTCAAGACAGGCAAGTCCCGAGTCAAGTCCAAAGTCAAGACTGGAAAGTCTCAAGTCAAGTCACAAGTCCTGCATTTTGAGTTTCGAGTCCTTTCAAGTCCTTTTAACCACAGACTAATATTTTTACACAGATTGTATATGCTTTTAAACCGCTGTATTTATTTATTAAAACAAGTGCATTTGAAATTGCAGGAAAAAAAATAGTACTGACATTGCAATTCATAATAGCACTATTAACCAGTCATTTTAATAGTTTAAACAATTTTAAACATTTAACTCATTCCTTTACAGAATAAACACATTTGCAAAAACAAGTGCAACTGTACTTATTTGTACAAATGTGTTAACATTGTATTTCCATGGCATATTGCATTGTAACTAGTTCCACAGCAGTCTCTATTCTGTTCTTACCTTATCTCATTCAATCAATCAATCAATGTTTATTTATATAGCCCTAAATCACAAGTGTCTCAAAGGGCTGTACAAGCCACAACGACATCCTCGGTACAGAGCCCACATACGGGCAAGGAAAAACTCACCCCAGTGGGACGTCGGTGAATGACTATGAGAAACCTTGGAGAGGACCGCATATGTGGGTAACCCCCCCCCCTCTAGGGGAGACCGAAAGCAACGGATGTCGAGTGGGTCTAACATAACATTGTGAAAGTCCAGTCCACAGTGGATCCAACACATCAGCGGGAGTCCAGTCCACAGCGGGGCCAACAGGAAACCATCCCGAGCGGAGACGGGTCAGCAGCGCAGAGATGTCCCCAACCGATGCACAGGCTAGTGGTCCACCCGGGGTCCCGGCTCTGGACAGCCAGCACTTCATCCATGGCCACCGGACCTATGCAACTCCCCCTCGCAAGGGACAGGGGAGAAGAGGAGAGAAGAAAAGAAACGGCAGATCAACTGGTCTAAAAAAAGGGGGGGTCTATTTAAAGGCTAGATTATACAAATGAGTTTTAAGATGGGACTTAAATGCTTCTACTGAGGTAGCATCTCTAACTGTTACCGGGAGGGCATTCCAGAGTACTGGAGCCTGAATAGAAAACGCTCTATAGCCCGCAGACTTTTTTTTGGCTCTGGGAATCACTAATAAGCCGGAGTTCTTTGAACACAGATTTCTTGTCGGGACATATGGTACAATACAATCGGCGAGATAGGCTGGAGCTAAACCGTGTAGTATTTTATACGTAAGTAGTAAAACCTTAAAGTCGCATCTTAAGTGCACAGGAAGCCAGTGCAAGTGAGCCAGTATAGGCGTAATATGATCAAACTTTCTTGTTTTTGTCAAAAGCCTTGCAGCCGCATTTTGTACCAACTGTAATCTTTTAATGCTAGACATAGGGAGGCCTGAAAATAATACGTTACAGTAATCGAGACGAGATGTAACGAACGCATGAATAATGATCTCAGCGTCGCTAGTGGACAAGATGGAACGAATTTTAGCGATATTACGGAGATGAAAGAAGGCCGTTTTAGTAACACTCTTAATGTGTGACTCAAACGAGAGAGTTGGGTCGAAGATAATACCCAGATTCTTTACCGAGTCTCCTTGTTTAATTGTTTGGTTGTCAAATGTTAAGGTGGTATTATTAAATAGATGTTGGTGTCTAGCAGGACCGATAATCAGCATTTCCGTTTTCTTAGCGTTGAGTTGCAAAAAGTTAGCGGACATCCATTGTTTAATTTCATTAAGACACGCCTCCAGCTGACTACAGTCCGGCGTGTTGGTCAGCTTTAGGGGCATGTAGAGTTGAGTGTCATCAGCATAACAGTGAAAGCTAACACCGTACTTGCGTATGATGTCACCCAGCGGCAGCATGTAAATACTAAAGAGTGCAGGGCCAAGAACCGAACCCTGGGGAACTCCGCACGTTACCTTGACATCATTGATCTCATCTCATACTGTATGTGTGTTTATGTGTGCGTACACATGAAAAACATAACAAATACATGAACATAACAATGAACAGAGTTGTACTTTTTAGATGTCAGGGCCCTATGCATTATGTACACATATTCTTAATATAGTATACATTTTAACTGACCTTTATTTGACTATGTTTGTCTTTTTGTAGGTGGCTAAAATACGCGGTGCAGCTGACCGCCGTCTAACGTTATGTTACTGTGTGTGATACATTGACTAACGTGACGTTATTATGTAGGTACCTCATGCAACCCTGCTTAAAAAAATCACTTGACCAAAAGTATGAATAAGGTAGCAAACTGCAGTGGACGCAACATATTGCTGTGTTTGAAATGATGTTATAACCATAGACATCTTTTAAGTAGACGCAGTATTGGTTGCTGTGACGCGAGCAAATTGCATCTTGAAGTGGTGATGAGGAGCCGGCGAGCAGCCTAAACTGACAGTTGACAGGTAGAAAACAAAGATGCCGGGCTGATGTTCAGCGTTTTCCTGCTCAAATGAGCAGACCGTTGAAAATAGGAATCGGGGGATTACTTTTCACAAGTAAGATTTAACATTAAAGTACTATTGGTTGTATTTTATGAAAATAACATTACCACAGAGTTCAGAAGGAGCAAAGATCTTCAATATTTGTATGTGAAAATCACAAATAAATCTTCTGGGGGAGGATGACGCCCCTACAGGGGTTTGGTTTACAAACTTTCAGCCCCACCTAAAACAAAATTCACCAGCCACCACTGATTATGATGCATTCTCATTTTAGGCAAAATATAAGACAATACTTTCTTAACAGTATAATCGTAACCAGGAATAAGTCTTCAAGTAACAATATTAAAATACTAACATTGTTGGGTAAGACAGCATTTGGTTTTATTCTGAATCCAGTGAAACAGATTGGTGGTTTTAGCTGATATAAAGACTTTCAGGTGTTTATATATGTTTAAGTATTTGGCAGACGCTTTTATCCAAAGCGACATACATAAAAAATACATATATAACAATCACTGTAAACATGATCATTTAAGGGAAGAATGTAATACAAAATATCAATACAAAGTGTCAAGACAGAATAAACTCTCTGCTGCTGCAGCAACAGAGATACGGTCTATAAGATATATAGATATCTAATGTATTCATACATTGTTTATGTAGGATATACGCATGTATATATAACGTAATCATATTGTTTCTTCAATTTAAAAAATAGCTGACCGTTTTTTCCCCCTTCTCTGGGCTTATATTCCCAGTTTTGATCTCGGACGTCTGGTCACTTATAGCATATAAGAATATTCTATTACTGTTAAGCAAACTATGAATAATAAAACATGTGTCCGTTATCATAGCTACACGTATGACAAAAAAGCGCGTGAAAATGAGTGGTATTCAGTGAGGTAAAATGAATTAAATGCGCTGACAGTTCATTGCTCCTGCCAAATGAATTGCACTGAGTGGAGCGGATCACCACTCCAAGATGGCGGCCCCGCGTCTCGTCTGCGCCAGTAAGCAGTAGCGTTCGATGCTGCGTCTACTTATAAGATGTCTATGGTTATGACGTTAGCAGTGAGTTTACAGCCTCACTGATTTAACTACACAGCAAACAAAAGTCATGTTACTTAGCCAATAAACGTTATCTTACATTCATTACTTACCCTTGTTTGTGCAACTTCAAATGTCGAACGAAGTTGGAAGTTGTTGCGTCTCCGTCTGTAATATTCGAACTGCGTGATTTGCATACGGCAATTCGTTTTTTGTTGACCAAGTCGTAGTTTTTATACCCGAAAGAAACCAACTTTGGTATAAATCTTTCTCACTGGCGCGTTGTTTGACAACTCTTGTTCATTGGTTGTCCTGCAATTTGATTGGCTGAATGCTGTGTGATGAAAACAACGTAGATCTAATTTGATTGGCTGTTGTACTGAGAGCACACACGCTGACACGCAGCACACACGCTGATAGACAGACACGTACAAAATGAAAGCTACGGAGCGCTCCCAAATAACTTTTTAAACTTTAGGTTTTGGGGAAAGTAGCAAGTCATGTCAAGTCAAAAGGCTCAAGTCCAAGTGAAGTCACAAGTCATTGATGTTAAAGTCTAAGTCGAGTTGCAAGTCTCTTTACATTTTGTCAAGTCGAGTCTAAAGTCATCAAATTCATGACTCGAGTCTGACTCGAGTCCAAGTCATGTGACTCGAGTCCACACCTCTGCATGTTAGTGTGATTCAAGATTTCCTAGTTAAAGCAAAGCGGTAATACTGCAGGGCAAGGTCGTTAACTCAAACTACAAAATTAATAAGGTGCAAACCACTAGTAGTGTTCAAGAACAGGAAAGCCAGATTCCACTTTGCCAGAAAGCACCAAAAGCTCCCCATTTTCCGGGATCAGATTCTTCGAACAGATGAAACCATCATTAGACTGTTAAAGTATGGAAAAAGGAACAGCGTATGATTTCACAAATGACCACAGCATGTATCAAACATGGTGTCGGCATGTTATAGCACAGTCAAGCATGACTGCTAATAGAACATGTTCACTGGTGCCTATTAATGATGTGAGTGCTGACAGAAATAACAAGATGTAATGTGAGGTGTAATCGACTAAACTTTGTTTGTTAGATAATGACTCTAAACATTCTACTAAAGCAACTTAATAAGAAAGGAAACTCAGAATGTGGCCATGTCAATTGACTCCAGATTTCATTGATTGAAAATTAATGATTAAAATACATTTTCAGAACTGGAGGTTTGATCACACCTTAAAAGTTATGTCACTGTGAATAAATAGGGAACAATAACAACTTAAGTCAATACCCAGTCAAATCAAATTCAAGTGTTTGTTTGTTATGCGTCACCGTTATTAAATAATAATTATACATGTTTCAATGATGACAGCTTTGAATGTATATGTAACTGAATTATTTCTTGACCTGACCTCAAAGGCACACTGAGTGTTTAGGGTGGACACCTATCACAAAAGCTTTAACTTAATGATAGATATGTTCACAGATATAAAATATAAACATCTAGTGTCCAATATACTCTGGCCCACAGAATCTCACTGGCAGTTTCGCGCATGTTTCTGCCTCCCTGTGGCCAAGAGATACTACAAGGAACATTGACAGTACACAATACGAATAATTTATACTAAATTGCATCATAAAAATTATGCAAATATTAATTTGTTACGCTGAATCAATTGTGTATCGGGCAGTAGCTAAAATGTTTG
This sequence comes from Entelurus aequoreus, assembly GCF_033978785.1. Taxonomy (NCBI): domain Eukaryota; kingdom Metazoa; phylum Chordata; class Actinopteri; order Syngnathiformes; family Syngnathidae; genus Entelurus; species Entelurus aequoreus. Next base: position 38,636,818 of record NC_084741.1, on the reverse strand, counting down.
AATGACACAAACTTTCACATTAGAAATAGATTTGCCGGTTTCTAAAAATGTATTCTTGTGTCAGAAGTACATTTTAAAATCCATGTCCCTGAACATAAAAAATACATTACAGAATTGGTCAAATAAAACTACAAATATAAACTATTCTAGAATGAAAAATAAGTCATTTTCACTAGACTGGAACTTAATAAAATGTACTTAGGAATGTAATCAGTTTTTATGGATCTAACTAAAGCATTTGACACAATTAATCACAATATTTTAATCAAAAAACTAGAACGATATGGCATCAGAGGGTTAGTCTTAAACTGGATAAGAAGTTATCTAACGAACAGGAAACAATACGTGAAGCTAGGCGAACACACGTCTACAACGCTAAATATATCCTGTGGTGTACCTCAGGGATCAATATTAGGACCTAAATTATTCAATCTCTATATAAATGACATTTGTAAAGTTACAAAAGATTTAAAGTTAGTATTATTTGCGGATGATACAACAGTGTTTTGTTCAGGAGAGAACACACAGGAGATAATACAAATAACAGAAGAAATTAACAAATTAAAAATATGGTTTGACAAAAATAGATTATCGTTGAATCTCAGCAAAACTAAAATGCTATTTGGTAACAGTAGTAGAGAAAGTCAAACACAAATACAAATAGACGGAAAAGAAATTGAAAGAGTAAATGAAACCAAATGTCTATGTATAATGACTGATAAATTGAACTGGAAATCTCACGTAAAAAATATACAACATAAAGTAGCAAGAAACTCGTCAATAATGAATAAAGCAAAACATGTTCTACACAAAAAATCACTTCATATTCTCTACTGCTCACTAGTGTTACCATATCTGAGCTACTGTGTAGAAATATGGGGAAATAATTACAAAAGTACACTTCATTCATTAACTGTGTTACAAAAAAGATCAGTTAGAATAATACATAATGTTGGGTATAGAGAACATACAAATCCATACAAATCAAAGATACTGAAATTCCACGACATAGTGAATTTGTAAACAGCTAAAATTATGCACAAAGCAAACAATAACCTGCTACCCAAGAATATACAACAATTCTCAACAAGAGAAATATAATCTTGAGAGAAAAATTTAATTTAAAATATTTGTACGCACGTACAACACTTAAGACCTTCAGTATATCAATATGTGGAATTAAATTATGGAATGGATTAAGCAAAGCAATCAAACAATGTACTAATATGATCCACTTCAAGAAACTCTTCAAACTTAAAGTGTTTACAAAGTACAAAGAACCATGACAAACATTCTCAATTTATTTCATCCATCCATTCATTCATTCTTAAAGTAATCTTACTTATCTCATCACATGAAATATGACTTACTTCACCAATTATTATTATTAAATTCTTACTATTATTTATTTATTTATTTTTATTGTGATTACCTATGGAGTTATTGTGAATAAATTGAGAACAGGAAGTGAATAAAAAAGTTTCAGCAACTGTTATGTAAAGAAAAGGGGTAGGATTAAATCAGCTCTGCTTCTTCCTACTCCTTTTCGAACATGTTGAAAAGAGAAACTGGAAATTGTGATGTATTATGTTGTATGCTTGCATGTTCGAAATAAACTCAAACTCTAACTCTAACTCTAATCAGGGCGTGTACACAGACTTTCCCGTTGAGATAAATGTCTGATTATTGCTCTTGCTATCATTAATGTCATCATCATTATTATAAACCTTGCTATGATCAAAAACCGCTACTCCATTGTCTCTGCCGCTCTCTGGTGGTAAAAAGAATGAACTGCAGCCTTTGTTCATCATCTGAAAGGGCTGTTAAGAGTACCTAATATCTCTCAGGACCCCGAAGGGAATAAGCGGTAGAAAATGGATGGATGGACCCTTGTGAGTGAATGTGAGTGTGAATGTTGTCTGTCTATCTGTGTTGGCCCTGTGATGAGGTGGCGACTTGTCCAGGGTGTACCCCATCTTCCGCCCGAATGCAGCTGAGAAAGGCTCCAGCACCCCCCGCGACCCCAAAAAAGGGACAAGCGGTAGAAAATGGATGGATGGATCCTAAATCTTCAATTCCGCTGATGCGTTCAGGGACAGTTGTTTTTTCTGCCTGTGATAACAAAAACAGAGTCCTGCAAGAGCGAAGAAAAAGATTAGGTGATGGCAGCTACTAACATGTGTGGAAGGAAAACAGTCATGGGCAAGTGGAATTTATTGTGCATGTACAGTGTACACACAGTCGCAAATAATAGCCTGGTCTTACCCTAAGGATAGGATTAGGAGGAGCAGCAAAGATGTAAAGCAGATGGCGATGAGCACGAGGTGTTGCTGAGAGGGGAGAGGAGCACCAGTGTGTAACTTCCCTCCTGGGAGCAGAGACAGCTCAAATATCTCCTGCAGCCTGGAATGGCCGAGTACGACTACAACATGGGGGGTCACTTGGAGAAGAAAAAACAGCCACATGAAGAGCATACAAGTAGCATGCAAAACGAACTACTGGGAAAATGAGATAGTGCTCTATAAATATGGTTAGATTCACACATTTGCCCAAGATAGCACCATAATAAAAAAATGTGTTCAACACACCTGTTTCCATTGCTTGCTACTAAACTTTGTTACAGCTCTTTTACTTTGGTCTGCATTTGTTCTGCATTAACGTCCCGTATGGACTTGTCTTTTTTACGCTCCATCAAACACAACACCTTGACATCCTGCGTATGGCATAAACATCCATACAACTTGTCAACCAGTGACGGCACACACAGTTGTGGTCAGTGGTAGGAAGCGGTGCTCAAAGTTGACAAAACAAATATCTATTAACTTCTTGTAAGTAAGCATGGCTGACTTTGGTGGCAGAGAAATGATTTGTTTGAGAGCCCACACTGGAGGCACTAAAACTCAGAGCAATGGGAATGTCCGAGGAACTCAAAATATGAAAGACAGAAAAATGTATATTCACACAAGTTGGGAAAATGCTTAAATTCCAAGACTGGTTTAAATAATTATACGTTAATTACTTGGGTATGTACAGTATATGTCACCACAACCAATTTAAACAAACTCTACCAAGTGTGTCAATAACAGCGGTCAATTATCCAACCAGAATTATGCTAGAGGCTTGTTGATGGCTATTATTATTTACTATTATAATAGTATGCAGTTTGGCTTATTGTCACTGATATTCTTTCTTAACAAAACCGATGAAAAAACATGAAAAAATACAGAATGGGAAGCACGTTTAACATTTTTGTCTGGTTTTAGATTACATAGTTCCTTATATTTCATATTTATATATACTGTATTTTACTTTGAAAAGAGTAGTCACTTCAACATAACTAGTAGGGGTGCACAAAAAATAGATTCAAAACCGAATTGCGATTCTTATTAAATTTGATTTTAAATGTATTCATAATTTTTCTATGTAATTTTTTTCCAAGGATAAATAAAAAACTAAACAATTTGAGCATCTCCATGATTAGTCGCTCAGTAATAGGTCATACGTCAGCAACCAAAAGGAGGTTTTGTAGCCTGTAAGCTGTTTTGAAAAGGTTTTAATATAAATATAATAGCAAATAGCTGAGATAGGTTCCAGCACCCCCCGCGACCCCGAATGGAATAAGCTGTAGAAAATGGATGGATGGATGGATACATTGCAAGAATTGGTTTCAATTGAGAATCGATTCTAAACTGAATGGTCACCCCAATAATCTGAAACCGATCGAATCATGAGGTGGCCAAAGATTCCCACCTTTAATAACTTTTTTAAAAGTTTTACCAGCATGTTAAGAATGAAGTACCTGTGAGATAGAAGTAAAGTCTGACAATAGATGTTTTCTCTGAGTATATCTCACACTGGTAAGTGCCCTGATGATACTTCCTGGTGGAAGGGATGGAATAAAGATTGTCCTCCCCCATTGTCATTTCTCTAAACTGATCCACCTCCTGAGTTTTCACCTGCCAAAGAACAAACATTACTATAGCTTTGACTCTTCAATGGTGAGGAAAAAGCCCTGCAGGTTTTTGTGTTTTGCGTCTGATTTCCCATTCCTACTGACTCTGTCTTGTTGCAATTGCTCTTTGGGGCTTTTTTTAAAGTCACCACAGGAACATAATCTTGACCTTGTCTGGCATATGCCAATTTTAATAGGATAGCAGAGGTTGCAGAATGTCAATACAGCTTTGCAGCTAAAACTGGCACATTTACAGATGTAGTATTAATGTACACGCTAGCGATTTTGAAAAAACAAATAAAGGAAATGAAAGGCCAACACACACAAAGTTTTGTTGAGAAATTTGTTTATATTAGCGGATGCTCTTGAATTGTGTATCAACTTAAGGGGCTCACCATTTATTCTATTTTCAATAGCTATACGGCAGGTATGTCTATGGTAGTTTAAACGGTGTATTACTGCAAAGGGAAAAACAGTACTAAACTTTTTTACAGTCAAAACTGTCAGCTCAATTGCCAGAATTTTACCGTAAAAAAATAGTCATTGTTTTTCCATATGCTGTAAAATTTTACGCAAAAAAAAAAAAAATGGCAGCCTAATATGACTAGTATGTAAACTAGTAAAAGTGTTCTTTACAGTAGAAGTCACTTACCTGCTCTGCAAACCTCCATACTATCCCAATGCTGCTTGGTAACGGAAATGACACTTTGCATAGCATTTGAGTCTTGTTGTTCTCTGCAACCGTCATATTCTCAGCTGAAATGATAACATAAGAAAATCGACATAAATACACTCCTTAACACATATTGCAGTGTACAGTATATTTTGTATAGACCAAAAAGGGGAACTGCAGAGGTGTTATGGCACTGAGTTGTATTTTATTTTTTACTTTTTTTTTATATTCCCCCTGCAATTTTAGATTTTTTTTGTAACATAAAACATCTTTAGATACAATTAACACTGATTCAACACACTTCAGTGAACAGATAAAGAAGTCGTTATTAGAGTAACATTATAGTTACTTTATTCTATATGTCTCCCATGCAGCAGCGTGACATGAAAGTTAAAATCAACATTAACTTTAAAGGCCTACTGAAATGATTTTTTTTATTTAAACGGGGATAGCAGATCCATTCTATGTGTCATACTTGATTATTTCGCGATATTGCCATATTTTAGGCTGAAAGGATTTAGTAGAGAACATCGACGATAAAGTTGCAACTTTTGGTCGCTGATAAAAAAGCCTTGCCTGTACCGGAAGTAGCGTGACGTCAACAGTTGAAAGGGTCCTCACATTTTCCTATTGTTTTCAATGCAGCTAGAGCGATTTGGACCGAGAAAGCGACGATTACCCCATTAATTTGAGCAAGGATGAAAGATTCGTGGATGAGGAACGTTAGAGGGAAGGACTAGATTGCAGTGAAAGACATCTTTTTTCGCTCTGACCGTAACTTAGGTACAAGCTGGCTCATTGGATTCCACACTTTCTCCTTTTCTATTGTGGATCACGGATTTGTATTTTAAACCACCTCGGATACTATATCCTCTTGAAAATGAGAGTCGAGAACGCGAAATGGACATTCACAGTGACTTTTATCTCCACGACAATACATCGGCGAAGCTCTTTAGCTACTGAGCTAACGTGATAGCATCGGGCTCAAATGCAGATAGAAACAAAATGAATAAATCCCTGACCTAACTGGAAGGATAGACAGAAGATCAACAATACTATTAAACCATGGACATGTAACTACACGGTTAATACTTTCCAGCCTGGTGAAGGTTAACAATGCTGTTGCTAACGACGCCATTGAAGCTAACTTAGCAACCGGACCTCACAGAGCTATGCTAAAAACATTAGCTATCCACCTACGCCAGCCAGCCCTCATCTGCTCATCAACACCTGTGCTCACCTGCGTTCCAGCAATCGACGGTGCGACGAAGGACTTCACCCGATCACAGATGCGGTCGCCGAGGCGGAGGAAGTTAAGGTGAGTTCGGCGGCTAGCGCGTCTGCTATCCATCTCTGTCCTCCTGGTTGTGTTGCTGTAGTCCGCCGCTAATACACCGATCCCACCTACAACTTTCTTCTTTGCAGTCTCCATTGTTCATTAAACAAATTGCAAAAGATTCACCAACACAGATGTCCAGAATACTGTGGAATTTTGAGATGAAAACAGAGTTTTTTGTATAGGATTCAATGTGTCCGCATACTTCCCGTTTCAACAATTGACGTTACGTGCATATGTCATCATACATAGACGTTTTCAACCGGAAGTTTAGCGGGAAATTTAAATTGCACTTTATAAGTTAACCCGGCCGTATTGGCATGTGTTGCAATGTTAAGATTTCATCATTGATATATAAACTATCAGACTGCGTGGTCGGTAGTAGTGGGTTTCAGTAGGCCTTTAAGTCTGTCTTCAAGATGCACGCTTTGAGTGAAGCAAGCCCTAAATGTGGCCATTCCTAGTCAAGGAGGGCTTTGGCACGTAAATAAGACCGCCCACAAAACGGCGCATCCTGAAGAGACAGTAAGAAATTACGCTCCTTCAACAATCGCTATTTCTTTGGAATCAAAAAATATATTGACGTATTACATATAGCCTATTATTTGCGCACTATTGACCAGTGATGCACCGAAAATTCGGCCCTCAAAAATAGACAAAACCGGATGTTGTGATAAAATATCCTACTTCTGCTAGCAGGCTGCCTATAGCTCACCCAAAGCTGACGGAAAAAAGTCACATACGGGTCGCATTGCGTTTAGACTGAAGTCACATTTAAATTGACCAGATTTCAATCGGATTTGGACTACCTCCTGGTGTGGCCTGAATCTGATGCGAAAAGATCAGATCTGAAGCACTTTGGAGCGTTTAGACTGGCAAAATATAATCCGATCTGTGTCACTTGAGACTAAAAAAAAATCAGATTTGGTGTGCAGCGTAAATGGGGCCGAAGAGGATTGTGCGTGCCTGCAAGAACATGTAAAAAAACGTACGTGCATACGGGAGAATATTGCCTATCGTGAATATTGCACAATAACAAGGTCAATAACATATTCAGCTAATCAAGTTTAAAACACAATTTTTTTATAAGTAGGGAGTCCCCTCTCAATCTTTACTTCAGTTTGGGTGTCCTCAGCCTGGAAAACATTGAAGACCCCTGATGTAGCCCATTCCACCAAATCGGTTGAATTTGCAGCACCAGAATAAATATTTAGAGATGGATGATAAAATGAACTGTAAAATAAATGTATTCACTACGTAGTGTGCTGCAGACTAATCTGACTTCAAAATTATTAATCCAATTCAAAAGATGAGTTTAAACACTGGAAAAGTAGCATTTGTTGCATGTCCCTGCTTCCGATAAAATAGATTTCACAAAAGTCCTTTTTTTCACACATTTATGTTGCTCCTTATCGCAACTAACTTTTAATGATTTATTCTTTATAAATAAAAATAAGTGTAACATGGTCATAGTGCATGGTAATTTTCTAACAGTTATTCTACATTTAAAAATGTACAAAATTATTAACTTTATATACACAGTATATATATATATATATATATATATATATATATATATATATATACACAAAACCCCAAACCAGTGAAGTTGACACGTTGTGTAAATCGTAAATAAAAACAGAATACAATGATTTGCAAATCCTTTTCAACCTATATTCAACTGAATACATTGCAAAATGTTCAAACTGAGAAACTTAATTTTCTTTTGCAAATAATCATTAACTTATAATTTAATGGCAGCAACAAATTGCAAAAAAGTTGGCACAGGTGTATTTTTACCACTGTGTTACAAGGCCTTTCCTTTTTAACAACACTCCGTAAACGTTTGGGAAATGAGACCAATTTTTGAAGCTTTTCAGGTGGAATTATTTCCAATTCTTGCTTGATGTACAGCTTAAGTTGTTTAACAGTCCAGGGTCTCCGTTGTGGTATTTTACACTTCATAATGCGCCACACATTTTCGATGGGAGACAGGTCTGGAGTACAGGCTGGCCAGTCTAGTACCCGCACTCTTTTACTACGAAGCCACGCTGTTGTAACACGTGCAGAATGTGTCCATGAAAAAGACCTTGCTTACATGGCAACGTATGTTGCTCCAAAAGCTGTATGTACCTTTCAGCATTAATGGCGCCTTCACAGATGTGTAAGTTACCCATGTCTTGGGCACTAATACACCCCCATACCATCACAGATGCTGGCTTTTGACCTTTGCGCCTAGAACAGTCCGGATGGTTCTTTTCCGCTTTGGTCCGGAGGACACGACGTCCAGTTTCCAAAAACAATTTAAAATGTGGACTCGTCAGACCACAGAACACTTTTCCACTTTGAATCAGTCTATCTTAGATGAGCAGCGAAGCGTTTGTAAGTGTAATGTTGATAAATGGCTTTAGTATTGCATAGTAGAGTTTTAACTTGCACTTACAGATGTAGTGACAAACTGTAGTTACTGACAGCGGTTTTCTGAAGTGTTCCTGAGCCCATGTGGTGATATCCTTTACACACTGGTTTTTGATGGAGTATCGCCTGAGGGATCGAAGGTCACGGGCATTCAATGTCGGTCTTGCTGCTTACGTGCTGTGATTTCTCCAGATTCTCTGAACCTTTTGATGATATTACGGACCGTAGATGGTGAAATCCCTAAATTCCTTGCAATACCTTATTGAGAAATGCTGTTCTTAAACGGTTGGACAATTTGCTTACGCATTTGTTGACAAAGTGGTGACCCTCGCCACATCCTTGTTTGTGAATGACTGAGCATTTCATGGAAGCTGCTTTTATACCCAATCATGGCACCCACCTGTTACCAATTAGCCTGTTCACCTGTGGGATGTTCCAATTAAGTTTTTGATGAGCACTCCTCAACTTTCTCAATCTTTTTTGCCACTTGTGCAAGCTTTTTTTTAGAGATGTTGCAGGCATCAAATTCCAAATGAGCTAATATTTGCAAAAACCAGATCAAACGTTAAGTATCTTGTCTTTGCAGTGTATTCAATTGAATATAAGTTGAAAAGGATTTGCAAATCATTATATTTTGTTTTTATTTACGATTTACACAACGTGCCAACTTCATTGGTTTTGGGTTTTGTATACATATACATTTTTTAAAATGTAGAATAACTGGCATATGCATAGTGTCAGCATGCTATTAGGACATCTAAAATAGCTATGCTCAAATGGTGTTTAAAAGTAATGATTGAACATAATTCATGAGCAAGTTCAAAATGTTATCAAGAGGTAATGTTAAAATGTTACTCAAGAATAATGTTCAAATATCATTCAAGAGCTATGTTAGAATGTTATTTAAGATTAATGTTATTTAGGAGAAATGTTTATTTAAGAGTATTGCTCAAATATCATTCTATGCTAGAACTTATTCCTGTTACTTTTCGTCCTGTTACTCAAATGAGTCATTTTCGCCGTTGGTACCTAGTCAAAAATGAAATGGAGTTGCCTGAGATGGGCTATTGCACATTTGGAGTACTTCAATATGTGACTTAGAAGATTTAGGAGTTGAAAAAAGAGCATTACAGCAAGCAAATGACACCGATTCTGAGAAATGGCCCATATACATACACGCTGCAGCAGGCAACCTTTGCAGACTGAGCCCCTTTTAATGATTTGACTAAAGGCGAGTCTCTGAGTGGAGTCAAAGTAACAGAAGCTGTGCTGTACGGGCTTCAGACGATGCCATAGTGTGTGGGAGTCAACTTGTCACCTAGAATAAAGAAGCCGAGGACTTAAAGTGGAACCGAGGAGGCTATGTGCAAAAGATGTGTGGAAATTAAACCTTGCCTCAGTCTCTTGCTCCAAATCCTGATTTTGTGCTAAGAGCATTTCAAGGATCAAAAGCGGATAATGTCTTGGATCAATGGGTGCTTGTGAGAGTGAAATCAGACTTATGTAAGAATCTGTCAAGCTTGGATTGCGACAACCCCCCAGCCTCAGAAGTTAAACATTGTAATGTTAGAACAGCTCACCTGGACAGTCAAGTGGGAATGCGCAGGAATCGTACTTGCAGCTAATACAGCTATAAATGGCACCTTCAACCTGAAAACCTAGCGGAAGCATTGCAGTGTTACATGATCAATCATGAGGCATTCTGCAAAGTGAAGGTTTTAAGAGGATATGAGCCACTAACCGCACGGGGGGACGCATCCATTGTCTGAAACAAAGGACACAGTTCATCGGGATTAGCACAGTAAGTATTCACAAGTTGCTCAACCTGATGGTTTCTTGTCTTCTCTACAGCGCATGGAAAGCTGTGATAACATAACTAGCTTAATACAGTGAGTGCACAGAGATCAGAGGGAGCTATAATGACTCAATGTGGGCTTCACTATGGATGAAAAGATGAAGGGAAGGGGAGGAGACCACATCTCACCTCGAGGCAGTTTGTGGGCTTTAGCGATGAAATTGTCTGCGGCTGTCTGCAACCTAGTCTCATACAGTGTGTCTGTTGAGCCAGGAGGAACGCGCACACACACACACACACACACACACACACACACACACACACACACACACATCTCAACATTTCTCATACTGCGAAATTTTCACATCTCATTTTGTGAGCTGGCATAATTCAGATGTCTAAAATAGCATGAAGCTGCAACACTCAAAGGGTGTTTAAAGGTAATGATTGAACATCATACATGAGCAAGGATGAATATTATAAACAGGCAATGTAATAATGTCAATCAAAAGTAATGTTCAAATATCATTCAAGAGGTGTGTTAGAATGTTATTTAAGGTTAATGTTATTTAGGAGAAATGTTTAAGTGTTTTATGTAAGAGTACTGCTCAAATATCATTTAGCAATAATGTTCAAATGTTATCTATGACTAAAGTTAAAATATTATTTTGCACTAATATTTAAATAATATTTAAGAGTAAGGTTAAAATATCATTCAGGGGTAATATTTAAAAGGCTTATTCAAGAGTGGAGTTGTCACAATACCAGAATTTCTGTAGTCAATACCAATAACTAAGAATTTCTACAATTCCTGACACTCACTTATTCAGTATTGTGATAAAAAGAAAAGAAAAAAAACTGAACCCATGTACTTTTAAATTTACTACTTCATTGAAAACTGTTTCAAATTGTCAAGTATTTAATATGACTGTGCTTCTGCAGAGATTTTGAATTGCAGTAACAGCTTTCATTGGAGAACAAAAGTGGCCTCAAGCCTCCCAGTATAGCAAAACAATACTGTGTTTATAAATATGGTCCGAAATAATATTAGTGAACTATTTTACATGATAAAAAGAACAGCAGTGGTGTAGCATCTCCAGGTATATAAAACAAACAATACTGTTATAATTATTTTAGTAGTAGTAGTGTGACATAATCATGTAATTTGTAATGAAATAAGGTAGTAAAAAGGGTGAAACATTTTTTGAGACAAATCTTTTGTGTTTTGTTAGAGTCAACATTTCAGCCTTTTCTCATTACCAGTACGTTTTACTTTTTTGCTAAATTTTTGCTGGTTTTTTTTTTTTAATTTTATTTCTAAAATGAGCCACAGGCCCATAAAAAAGCTGTGTTCAGCAAATGCACCCCCACACCCTCAAGGAAATGATAAAAAATCATATTGCAAGCGTCTTAATGTTTTCTGCAATATGTGTTATTGCACCCTCCCTGGGCTTGTGTTGGCGGATCTCCGCCCTCACACACGTAGTGAATACTTTCGTGACCACTTGTATTTGATTACCAAAAAAATACATGACACAAGATATACCTCTCTTTCACTTTTAATATGTATCTCTACACACTAAATACAGTGACTAAGTGGCTAAAGTGCATCATAGATCATTTCTGCTGCATCCTATTCTCTGACCAACTAGACACATATGAGGTGTGTTGTGAAGCGGAATTACGCCACACCTACAGTTATTCTGTACTGCCACACTACCGTTATAATGTGTTTATGAGTGAGGGCGAACCAAAAGCGCCAAATCGTCATTGGTGACAGAGTTACACAAATAAGTAAATATATGGAAATACAGATTAGTTTTTTTTTAAGACAGCACGCGTTGGCGGTGACTCAGTGCTCACACACTGAGAATTGACGCGGCTCGCCGAGTCAAAGTGTTATACAGTATTCGGCACTGGCGATACTGAAAAATGCAGGTATCGATGCACTTTTTTGTGTGTTGGTATTGAAGTATCGATACTTTGGACAGCCTTATTTAAGAGTAATGTTCATATACAGGTATCATTTACAGTGCATCTGGTAAGTATTCACAGCGCTTCATTTTTTTTATACGTTTTTTATGATACAACCTTATTCCAAAATGGAATACATCCATCTTTGTCTTCTCAATCCTACACACGATATCCAATAATGACAATGCGATTTATCTATTTTTTTTACTACATTATTAACAATACAAAAATACAAAAATCACATTTCCATAACTATTCACAGCTTTTGCTCGATACTTTGTTGATTCACCTTTGGCAGTATTTACAGCCTCAAGTCTTTTTGAATATGATACCACAAGCTTGGCACACCTATCTTTGGGCAGTTTTGCCCATTCCTCTTTGCAGCACCTCTCAAGCTCCATCAGGTTAGATGGAAAGCATTTGTTTTCATCCAGGATGTCTCTGAACATTGCCGCATTCATCTTTTCCTCTATCTTAACTGGTCTGCCAGTTCTTGCAGCTGAAAAACATCTCCATGGCATGATGCTGCCACCACCGTGCTTCACTGTAAGGATGGTATTGGCCTGCATTCATCTTAGTGACCAAGAACCTGATGGTCACTTTGTCAGAGTAACCGCATTACTCTGTGGAGAAAGGAGAACCTTCAAGGACAACCATCTCTGCAGCAATCCACCATTCAGGCCTGTATAATAGAGTGGCCAGACGGAAGCCATTTCTTAGTAAAACGTTTGCCAACATGCACCTGAAAGACTCTCAGACCATGAGAAACAAACTCTCTGGTCTAATGAGACAAATATTGAACTCTTTGGTGTGAAAGCCAGGTGTCTTGTTTGGAGGCAACCAGGCACCAGGCCAATACCATCCATACAGGGAAGCATGATGGTGGCAGCATCATGCTATGGAGATGTTTTTTAGCAGCAGGAACTGGCAGACTAGTTAGGATAGAGGAAAAGATGACTGCAGCAATGTACAGAGACATCCTGGATGAAAACCAACACTTCCCATCCAACATGATGGCGCTTGAAAGGTGCTGCAAAGAGGAATGGGCGAAACTGCTTAAATATAGGTGTGCCAAGCTTGTGGCATCGTATTCAAAAAGACTTAAGGCTGTAATTTCCGCCAAAGGTGCACCCACAAAGTATTGAGGAAAGGCTGTGAATATTTTTGTACATGTGATTTTTTATTTTTTAATAAATTAGAAGAAGAAAAAAAACTACAAAAATCACTTTACATTGTCATTATAGGGTATTGTCTATAAAGTCGGTGAACAAATATGAATTTATTCCATTTTGGACTAAGGCATAACAAAATGTTGAAAAGTGAGGTGCTGTAAACTGTAATTTAGGAGTAGTTGTAATGTCAATTAGGAGTACTGTTAAAATACATTGTATAAAATAGCAGTGACATGAAAATATAATTTAGGAGGAAAAATAGCGATAAAATATCACTGATGAGAGATAATTACAACATCAAATATGAACTTTTTTTTAAAGAAATATATTAATCTTAAAATTTCCTTTCTGATTCAAAATGCCTTTAAGAAACAATGTTCAAATATCTTTTAAAAATTACCTTGGGATATCATCTAGGATAAACATTAAAATGTCATCACAGGGCCACAATAAACTGTCAGTTAGGAGTGATGTGTATGTTAGGTGGAACATTACCAGGATTTTGTTTTTTGTCAAACTCGTCCACGAGGAGCTGGATCTCTGCTTTCATGATGTCGGCCAGTTTTTTTCCATAGGCTTTACCTGTCATTTCACACACACACACACACACACACACACACACACACACACACACACACACACACACACACACACACACACACACACACACACACACACGAAACCTATTAATTGTCCTGTGAGATTAAAGGTTCTTACTAAGTATATATATATATATACATACATACATACATACATACATACATACATACATACATACATACATACATACATACATACATACATACATACATACATACATACATACATACATACATACATATATATATATATATATATATATATATATATATATATATATATATATATATATATATATACATACATACATACATACATATGTATATGTATATGTATATGTATATATATATATATATATATATATATATATATATATATATATATATATATATATATATATATATATATATATATATATATATATATATATATATATGGGGGTCTTTGAGTGGAAAATGTTGGGAGACCCCTGGTCTAGGGTGTAGTCTGCCTCTTGCCCGAAGTCAGCTAGTATAGGCTACAACTAACCCATGACCACACTAAAGACAAGCGGTATAGATCAGTGGTTCTTAACCTGGGTTCGATGGAACCCTAGGGGTTCGGTGAGTCGGCCTCAGGGGTTCGGCAGAGTCCCCGCCGCAGTGGTCAAGACACACCAGATTCATGAATTGATTAACGTGGGCCCCGACATAAGTAAACACGTCTTATTCGGGTGTTACCATTTAGTGGTCAATTGTACGGAATATGTACTATACTGTGCAATCTACCAGTAGAAGTTTCATTCAGTCAATCAATCAATCAATCGTGTAAATAAAAATTTCTCCCTATCGTCGTATCTGTACTGTAAAGTTAAAATTTGAATGACAATAAAAAGGAAATCTAAGTCTAAGTATTATGGATACCCCAAACAATGTTCCCTCTAATTTTCCATCTGATTTGCAAGTGTGTAATTTGTTGTGAGTTCATGCACTGTGTTGGTTTTGTTCTTTGAACAAGGTGATGTTCATGCACGGTTCATGTTGTGCACTAATAAAAAAAAAAAAACATATAACTTTGTCTTGAATTTGAAAAAAAAAAATCAAACGTTTTATTTTTCACCAAAGTAGGGTTCGGTGAATGTGTATATGAAAGTGGTGGGGTTCAGTACCTCCAAATAGGTTAAGAACCACTAGTATAGATTGATATAACCCTTTTGGGAGTAATGAACAATATGTGACATATAACTAATATTGAAACAAAGCTTATTTTTGTATTTAAAATTATAAACAGGTATATTCAGGTAAATACAGTATCTTAATTCTTTAGTGGTGTGAAACAGGTTTGTGGTATATGTGTATATGTCAATCAAAACTGTTTAGTATATTGATTTTTTTTGGATATTGCTCTTCTAAACTTCATTTATATTGGAGGTTTGTGTATGAAGAAAAAGCGTCCGTTCATACCTACTCTGCCAGCCTGGAGGACTTGGGCGTTGTCGTCGAAAAGACGTTTGAGTGTATTGAAGCACGCGTCCATACTCTGGACTTTGTTTTCGCTGATCGTGTAGCCCCAACACAGGCGAGTTCTTTGGTTTACATCCACTAAACACGTAATGCAGCCCAGAGACTCCCTGAAAACAACACCAACACACAGCAGCCACAAAGCTAACGGAGAATACATTTTGTTTTGAGCTCATAGTGAGTCTAATCGAACAAACAAACAAACAATCTGTTGTACTTCAACACGGCGTCCGTTCACTCTGATGACTGACGAGGCACAGTAACGTTGCAGTGACGTCACTAAGTGACGCGTTCGTATTCATTTTGCAGGGTTGGGAAAAATGAGATTTGTTTATTTTGTATGCGTGACAAGTTTGGTTTACGCCAAAAACTGCAACAATTTAGAAAATAGAGCAAAAAAGGCACAAAGTAAAGAAAAAAAAACTTACACTAATAATTACTCATCCATCCATTTCTGCCGCTTGTCCCTCTGAGTGTATTACTTATAAGTAATATACTACATATGTATACACCAGAGGTGGGACCAAGTCATTGTTTTGCAAGTCACAAGTAAGTCTCAAGTCTTTGCCCTCAAGTCTCGCCCGAGTCAAGACAGGCAAGTCCCGATTCAAGTCCAAAGTAGTCAAGACTGTAAAGTCTCAAGTCAAGTCCCAAGTCCTGCATTTTGAGTTTCGAGTCCTTTCAAGTCCTTTTACCCACAGACTGATATAATATAGCCTAATGCGTTATTTTTTATATTCAGTAACTCAGTTACCGCTACTACATGATGCGTTACTGCGTTATTTTACTTTTTTTTTTTTTAATAGCATCGGCTAGAAACTGAGAAGATCTGAGTGTGTTTTATTGGAGAGCTGCGGTGTCGTCCTTCTGATTCTTCCTGTGTCACAAGGGGGAGAAGAGGCGCGCTGTGTGTGGGTGTGTGTGGGGCGGGGGGGCGTGTCTGTGTTTACTAACAGGACATCATGGCGGAGCCGAAGCCGAGTTTCTTATAATGGAGATATTCTTACTACTTTTCTTTTGTCTAGCACAAAGAAAAGAACATTTTAGTTAAATGTAAGTTGTGTCTTGGATCAAAGATCCTATTTACTGCCCGAAACAGCAAGTCAAATCTGCTGAAACAGCTACAAAAGCAACACGCTTCGACGAAGCTAGTAAAGAGAGACACAGACTCCGATGCCACTTCACCTCCACCTCCACCTAAGGATTTTAACGGAGGGACTGCTAGCCAGGACAACATTGATAGAGCCATTGCAGCGTATGTGCAAGAAGACATGCAGGCTATTTCTACAGTGGGGTCACATGCTTTCAGGCAGCTAATTAGCATGATATCGGGCGTCAAACGGCAAATGACACGAAAACATTATCGAAGTTCCTGGACACAGTGGACAGTGAGTACATAAACATGGAAAGCAAGCTAAAGAAGACACTACAAACTCTGCCTCTGCTCATCATTCAGCACTGAAGGTACACACACTCTGTCAATTCTCTTAAATACTCTTTTGTTCTAGACTTCTAGAGTGTTTGATTATCACATCACTCTAAATGTATAGACTATATAGTTCACAAACAAAAAGAGGGATCCTAGTGGGCCAGGCCAGTCTTTCCTTTTCTCTAAACTAAAAGTGGGGAAATGCATAGAGTGTTATGGGCTTCAGTACAGTGTTAATCTCCTGAAGACATGATTTTATTTCACAATTCCTTGAGAGAGAAAAACGTCTGGTTAGACGTGTGAATAGCAGTGTGTGTGCAGTATATAGTGACATGACATAATCATGTCATGTGTGCCTTCCTTGGGTGAAGCCAGGTTTACAGCTATGTTGTGACATGTTGTTATTATGCGATTTGTTACTTTTGTATGTTAAATTGCAGCTATTTAAAATTGTTTTGTCAATTTGTTCTGGCCCAAAATAAATTGGCCCTTTGAAACATATCTTTGTCTTTGTGTGTTGTAGACCACATTAGCAGAGTTCAGTGATGCAAATGCATGTCAAGTTGATCAATAGATTGTGTTATTCTCCAGTGCAATAACAGTACTGAAATGAAGGCTAAAACGGCATTAATGGGAGCCTTAAAAAAAATAAAAATAAAAAAATAAGTAACTAAATAGTTACTTTTCACCGTAACGCATTACTTTTTGGTGTAAGTAACTGAGTTAGTAACTGAGTTACTTTTGAAATAAAGTAACTAGTAACTGTAAGTAGTTACTGGTTTTCAGTAACTAACCCAACACTGCTTATAACACAAAGCTTTGTCTTTGAATTAATATATATATTAATGCTGTCAATTAAAAAAATCAGATTAGTCACACAATTGAATTTGGATTAATCATGATTAATCACAAGTTACTTTCTTGCTTAACTTAAAAAAAGACCCAATATTTGGACACCAATGCACTTTTATTGTCAAAATGTCATACAGCTGTGCTTCTCAATTATTTTCTGTTGAGTCCCCCCCCCCCCCCCAGGAAAGACAAATAATTTCATGCACCCCCCAATATCCACCACAACTATAAATAGTATAATTTGTCCAGTGGTGTGCCTTCAGGGCCAGAAAGGCCTTCTCTCCTGGCCTAACAACCAAAAATCATGATCATAACTAAAGATAAAATTATTTTTTTATTTACTTTCCTTTAATATCTAAAAGTATTCATATTCTCTTCATGTCATATTATGCCCGTTCCAGTGCTGTTGTTTTTAGTTTGAGTTTGTATCCAATCAGAATTCAGCTTGTTTATGTTGCCATGCTGTACGACAAGATAGACAGTTGCGATAGCCAAATCAGATCACGAGTTGTTGTCAGTAAAGCCTTCTAGTGACGTTTACGCATCCTGTGATTGGATCCTCATCGGGACCTTTAGCGGATGAATTTGAGAACACAGAGTTGGGAGACAGTTGCGATAGCCAATCAGATCAGAAGTTGTTGACAGTAGTCTATCCAAGTAGCCTGATGTTAACAAGACTGTGATTGGATACTCACTTGTCATTCCAAAGTGAGTATCCATTCACAAGTTTCATTTTAGCAGGAAGCGGGAAGTGTTGCGCCGTAGCCAGACCGGGATAGCAGAGAAGGAGAACAAAACGTTGATTAGGTGGCATATATGTATTTGCAAGGCCATTTTCAAGAAGGATATTTAATGTCAATCAATCAATGTTTATTTATATAGCCTTAAATCACAAGTGTCTCAAAGCCACAACGACATCCTCGGTTCAGAGCCCACATAAGGGCAAGGAAAAACTTACAACCCAGTGGGATGTCAATGTGAATGACTATGAGAAACCTTGGAGAGGACCGAAGATGTGGGTGACCTCCCCCTGTAGGGGAGACCGGATGCAATGGACGTCGAGTGGGTCTAGCATAATATTGTGAAACTCCAGTCCATAGTGGATCTAACATAATAGTGGGAGTCCAGTCCATAGTGGGGCCATCAGGAGACCATCCCGAGCGGAGACGGGTCAGCAGCGCAGAGATGTCCCCAACTGATGCACGGCGAGCGGTCCACCCCGGGTCCCGACTTTGGACAGCCAGCACTTCATCCATGGCCACCGGACCTGTGCCCCCCTCCACAAGGGAGAGGGGGGCAGAGGAGAAAAGAAAAGTGCAGATCAACTGGTCTAAAAAGGGGGTCTATTTAAAGGCTAGAGTATACAAATGAGTTTTAAGATGGGACTTAAATGCTTCTACTGAGGTAGCATCTCTAACTGTTACCGGGAGGGCATTCCATAGTACTGGAGCCCGAATAGAAAACGCTCTATATCTCTAGCCGCTCTATATTTAAAGAGAAACTACATCTTGTGAGAAGATGTCGGCCAACCCCGGAAGCTAGCTCAGCTGTTCTGGCGATGAAATGCTTGCCATTTCCACTCAAACAAGCCGACGACGAGGGGTATCGCTGGCTTATACGGCGTCTAATAGGTCCTACTAATTGTGAGTTCAAATACAATTTTTTTTCACTTTTAACATGTTTTTTTCAATTTTAATTTTGACAGTACCACATAAGAAATGTTTTAATTGCTGATGCATTTTAATAGATTTTTAAATGCCCCAGAAAATAACCTGTTTTGTATACTGTTGAGGTGATTAGGGCGTAAATGTGTTCCTGTATAGTATTTCTCCAGCAATGGTCATGTGTTGACACCAATTATGGTATTTTGAGAGGTAATCTTTGAAGTCGGACATCACTGAAGGCCTAGGTGGGAAACATACGGCTCGCCACTGCATTTGTTTATAAAACTGTTCCAAGTATACCTCTGCATAACATTGTATCCTCATTAACATTGAAGAAGGAAAAAATAAATTTACATCAACTTACAACGAAGAATACCTTTATAACTGTAACATTGTTTTTGTCTGTAACAGAACATATTAAAAGTGTATTAAAAAAATAAAAATAAAAATCCCTATTTAAACTAAACATTTTTTGACCGAGCCATTTGATGAAGAATAAAATTAAATAAACTCAATAAACAATATTACATTTAAATTGATCAGCAACACTTTTAACCTACAAACACTTTAACTTTTTTTTAATGAATCAAAATAAGGATGTCAAGATTATTGCCAAAAAGTGGGCACGTTTTGTAGCACACTGCTTTTCGAAACGTAGTTTGAGGCACGATACTGTATGGTACTGATAAAACATGTTCCCCGGGGTCACACGCTCCACTGCTGGCCTCGCACCGCCATCGAACCAACGAAGATAAGCCCCTCCTAAACTTAAGCACTGAGAAAAATGACAATGCCATATCACAATAGCTGTGTTTAACAGCTGTAATTAATTGCATCCGTTAAAAATCCTTTAATCGCAAAGATTTTTCCTGTGTATGTTTGTGTGTACAAGACAACCGTGATTGACAGCTATGAAAGCCCAAATTGAATTCAGTCTGTGTGGAAGTGTTTACTAAGGTTAACTCCTAATTGTGACAAATATAGACATTTAGTTGTTCAATACGTTTCTATAAAACACTAGTAGTAACATAGACTACAATGTAGTCTAGGGGGGTGTTCTTTAATTTTTAGTTTAATATTTTGAGCTAGTGACAAACAAACGTTTGTCCACTGTAACGGTACAGTGGAGAAGGAGACGGCACGGAGGCAGGGACGTCGTTTAGCTTGCAGCGTGTTCATTGATATACAAGAGTGATGTGTGTAATTAATCTAAATATATATACCGGTAGTGTGCC
This sequence comes from Entelurus aequoreus, assembly GCF_033978785.1. Taxonomy (NCBI): domain Eukaryota; kingdom Metazoa; phylum Chordata; class Actinopteri; order Syngnathiformes; family Syngnathidae; genus Entelurus; species Entelurus aequoreus. Next base: position 38,616,219 of record NC_084741.1, on the reverse strand, counting down.
TATGTGAAGCGTCTACATGTAGAGTGTTACTGGGTGGTGTTGAAGGTGCGTGTTGGGATTCATTCATTTCATTTATTTATTTATTTCAGGTAATGACATAAAAAAGTACAAAGTTGACAATACATAATAATATAAATTAATATAGTGCAAAAGGTAATGTATAGTATGTAATGCATGTTTGTCCAGTTTTGCCTGAAAGGGAGTGGGAAGAAGATAATTTATTTAATCCCACCCCCAGTTCTCCATTCAGTGATTATTCACATGAGTTTCACTCTTACTTTGTTCAAGGATTATAATACAGATGTTGTATCATAGTGGCATTACCACAGGTAACAATAATTATTACACTGTAACAATAATTCGATCAACAATGTAGGAATAATGAATATAACAACAATGGTAATAGACAACAGCAATAATGGTAATAGACAACATAGCAATAATGGTAATAGACAACATAGCAATAATGGTTAGGAAACATTGAGCACATGTTAACAATTTGAGACAGAGTACAGCAGCAGGTCAAATTAAAGACCCTCATCTCTATATTTGAACCAGACCCCATGTTTGTATAATAGTTTAAATCGATTAATAGTTTGGCATTGCTTGTGTTGTAAGTCCAGTTTGTTCCATAGTTTTACTCCGGATACAGACACACAAAAACGTTTACGAGTGGTTTGAGCTCTCAGCAATAAGAAATATCCAAAGCCTCTCAAATTATGAGCCTGCACTCGTCTTATAAAAAAAACGTTGTAGATTAGGCGGCAGTAATTTGTTAAATGCTTTATATAAGATTATTCGTGTATTATATTTAACAAGGTCATCAAATTTGAGCAACTTTGATTGCATAAACAGATTATGAGTATGTTCTAAATAACCAACGTTGTGAATGATCCGCACTGCTCTTTTCTGTAATATGATCAGAGGATGAATTGTGTAGTGGTAAGTATTCCCCCATACTTCAACACATTATGTAAGGTATGGGAGTACCAAGGTGCAGTGTAGAGTACGGAGTGCAATTTCATTGAGGTATAGTTTTGCTTTGTTTATAATTGAGAGGCTTGTGGAGATTTTTGTTTTAATGTGTCTGAGATTGATGCGGAAGTCCAGAAAGAGCAAGGCAGGCTCGGAGGTCGGGGACAGGCAGGTGGTCATTGGCTGGAGCGAGGCGTACTTGTCCGGGGGCAGGCGTGAGGTCGAAATCCGGGAAGGCAGCAGGAAGTCCAGAGGGGATCCGGGAAGACAAGACACACCCCTCGAAACCAGGGAATGACGAGGGGCTGCTGGATGACGACACAGAACAAGACACAATGAGCACAAAGGAGGGGAACCACAAACAGCGAGAAAGCACATAGGCAAGGAAGCTAAGATGTGTAAGGCTTACTGTACTGGTACAAGTAGCTACGTTCTGGCACTGGAACGCAGGACACGCTGGTTTAAGAAGGCAGGGGAGCTCTCATCAGCATCAGGTGTGTTGATTGTAGAGTGAACGCAGCTGCGCTGAGGCTCGGCTGCTGCAGGAGAGGAGCACCCGTGGGCGTGTCCCGAAGTGCGCTCAGCGGAGCGCACAGCAGAGTGAAAGGCAGCAGGTGTTTGAACCGTAACATCCACATTAATATGTTACTCTTTTTGTTATAGTAATGTGGTTTTTGCTAGAGAAAAAAGTGCTGCGCTAAAAATAAAAATGTGCGTATTGATACTTTATGTCAACTAAGGCAAATAGGGTCATGAGGGTCAACTTCTTCTTCTAAAGCGGCTTGTTTGGTTCTGCAGCCTGTAACTACCGCATCAACTGACCACTTGCACATGCGTCACGGTAATACAATTTGGATAAACTGCCTAAAATGCATTGCCAGAGACGTTTCTAGGATGTTGAGTCATTCTGTGCTGTCAATGGGTTAGGTAGATTTAATTTCTCCATCAGAAAATAATAATAATAATGGATTAATTTGATTAAAGTTGTATTACAAATGAAATCTGTTGTGGACTTGTATTTATATTTGACTAAATTATCGGTGTGCAATATGGGTGTTAAGATAGTCTTTTGTACACGTATGTCATATTACAATTGTATTGTTTTTCCTCAAGTTTTACTTTTTTGCTGTATGAAGAAATCTGCACTGCAACCTCACCATTTCCCCATTGTGGGGCAAATAAAAGTCTATCCCAGTGGTTCTCAAACTTTTTTCCACCAAGTACCCCCTCAGGAAACACTTGGCCCCCAAGTACCACCAAGGTTTCTCATTGTATCCCATTGGGTTGAGTTTTTTCTTGCCCCGATGTGGGATCCTAGCCGAGGATGTCATTGTGGCGTGTGCAGCCCTTTGAGACACTCGTGATTTAGGGGTATATAAATAAACTTTGATTGATTGATTATGACCAACATTAAAATACAGTAGCGTAGTAGGCCTAAGTATTCATTAAAAGCAGGGCAGAGGTTTTATTTAAAGGCCTACTGAAACCCACTACTACCGACCACGCAGTCTGATAGTTTATATATCAATGATGAAATCTTAACATTGCAACACATGCCAATACGGCCGGGTTAACTTATAAAGTGCAATTTTAAATTTCCCGGGAAATATCCGGCTAAAAACGTCTCGGTATGATGACGTTTGTGCGTGACGTCACGGATTGTTCGGAAGTATTGGGACACCATTGTGTCCCAATAGAAACAGCTCTGTTTTCATCGCAAAATTCCACAGTATTCTGGACATCTGTGTTGGTGAATCTTTTGCAATTTGTTTAATGGACAATGAAGACAGCAAAGAAGACAGCTGTAGGTGGGATCGGTGTATTAGCGGCTGGCTGCAGCAACACAACCAGGAGGACTTTGAGTTGGATAGCAGACGCGCTACCGTGAGTACGCAGCTTTCTTCCAAACATTTGATCGCTTGCCCGTCCGTGCGTGCCGCTATGTGCATGTCACGTACGTAACTTTGGGGAAATATATGTGCAGTATGAACTTTGCGGAAGTGAACGGTACTTTGGGCTGTGGGATTGAGCGTGTTGTGCGGGTGTTTGAGTTGTATTGGTGGGTTATATGGACGGGAGGGGGGAGGTGTTTGTTATGCGGGATTAATTTGTGGCATATTAAATATAAGCCTGGTTGTGTTGTGGCTAATAGAGTATATATATGTCTTGTGTTTATTTACTGTTTTAGTCATTCACAGCTGAATATCAGGTCCCACCCGCCTCTCACAGCATCTTCCCTATCTGAATCGCTTCCACTGCCCTCTAATCCTTCACTTTCACTTTCTTCATCCACAAATCTTTCATCCTCGCTCAAATTAATGGGTTAATCGTCGCTTTCTCGGTCCGAATCGCTCACGCTGCTGGCGTCCATGATTGAAAACAATGTGCAGATGTGAGGAGCTCTTCAACCTGTGACGTCACGCTACTTCCGGTACAGGCAAGGCTTTTTTCATCAGCGACCAAAAGTTGCGAATTTTATCGTCAATGTTCTCTATTAAATCCTTTCAGCAAAAATATGGCAATATCGCGAAATGATCAAGTATGACACATAGAATGGATCTGCTATCCCCGTTTGAATAAGAAAATCTCATTTCAGTAGGCCATGAACAATGTTTTTGGCCACTGGAACATGACACACAATGCACAAACATCAACAATGACACTCTTTATGCAGTACATATTTACAGACTTCTTTGGCGTACCAGTTTGAGAATCACTGGTCTATCCTATCCTTATATCCTAAATGGAATAAATGTCAATGAATGATCATTAATAGACACAGAGAATAGGATTAAGGAAGATTTCCTTTTTTCGCATATAAATAATGTAGGGGTAAGCATGTGATGTGTTAGGCAAATAATACTTGGGAATGTGTTTGCGATTCTGCAAAAAAGAGTGATCAAGGTCTTAATAATTCGTAAAAAGCGTCAAAGCTATCTGACCGTCTAGTATCGTTTATTTTGTGTAATGACCTTCATTAGAGTGAAGTGACCGGTGATGCACATGTTTGGTCAACATGTTTAATTAGGAAGCAGCACGCTCGACACCTCACTCACGTCTTTTGTCTGCTCTGGTCCTTATTTCCCCACTGCCTCAATGCACCAGTTTTACCGCAGAGCCTTGGTGGTGCGAGCCATGGATGGGGAGGGGGGCGCCGTACAGAAAAGGGTGTTTAAATGGTGATGTATACATTGGGCGGAGGCAGGGAAGTGTGTCAATATGAGCACCCCAAGAGAAATAATGTCCTCAAGTCTAACTGGTGGTAAAGACAGGAGTCAATAAGGGAACATTATTGCAGGCGCAGGTGTGAAAATGAGGCATAACGTGCTGTGAGAAAAGTGTTTAAGAGACAATGGGGGAATAAAAAAAAAAAAGTGGCTGCAGGGAAAGAAGTGGAAGAGGTGACTGAGGCCACAAGTGACGAAAGGGAGGAGGGAAGAGGGGGAGCGAGCAGGCGGGACTACAAATCAAGCCGACTGCCTCATCACATCCTGTAGCCCCCCGCCACTTGTCTCCCCATCATCCTTCTCCTGCTTCACTCCTGGTGCGTCTCCATGGCAACCAGACAGGGTGCCTAATACACCAACTTAATATATTTCCAGTGGCAGGGTGAGCGGGCTACTAATGCTTTCATCTGTCTCTACGCAGACAAGCCAATCAATATTAGACAAAAGTCTGCTGCAGGACTGCCAAAGTTTGCAGGGCGCACAGGGAAAATCCCAAATGTGTGCGAGAGAGAGAGAGAGAGAGAGAGAGAGAGAGAGAGAGAGAGAGAGAGAGAGAGAGAGAGAGAGAGATAGAGAGAGAGAGAGAGAGAGAAAGAGCGAGAGACAGAGGAAAGGAGGGAGGTGGGAGTGTCTGTCTACTATGTGTGTGCTGCCAAGGGCACTTTGATTGAATCTCCTAATGTACTACTACACTTACAAGAGCCCAAAATGTGCTTATTCACACATGTATTAAACACCATGACATTGTTTGTCTGGCATCAGCCCCGTAGGGCATAGAAAACTGCTTGTTTGGTGGCATTGAAGATATGAAAAAGAATAAAACAGAGTCGTAATCGATTTCACGCAACTTTTTACTGACACATCAGCACATCTTATAAATACATGAGGATTTTTGGAAGGGGAGGAATGTTGACAAATATGGCGAGGTCACGACCCTTGGCTGTCTTCCTTGGCCCCCCTCCGCTTGAGGGTGTATGTCACAAAGCCAGCCAACACGGTCGGCCCCCTAAGAAGGTGTGTGCTGCAGGTTTTCTTCTCATCCATCTTAAAAAATATGACGGAAACCCGACGGTGACTCCTATTGGACTCTTCACTGGCAACATTTAACAAGCTAAGGCTGAGGAGCACATCAGCCATATACTGTCTGCAAGAGCTGCAATATAAAATACAATCATTTATTTCATCATCGTACCATCCCTGTTTTAACAATTCTTAAGTTCTAGTTTACAAGTGGCATTTGAAGTATGTAATACCTCATTTTCATCTTTGATAGAGTCTAGTCTGACAAATGCATAAGCTATATTACTACAGCTTTATTCTCGTAATATTCAGCAGTTGTTGAAACTGAATGCAGCCCTGTTCCCGAGGACCTCACCTGTGACCTGCTTTGACCTCACAGGTTAAGGGTCTCAGGGACAGAGGGGCATACTGGGAAATTAACACACACCACCCAAGGTTCGACTGGACGGGCAGACAAGCGAAATAGACGGATCCTCAAAAAAAAGGAAAAGACAGACGCTCGCCGTCGTGCCGAGACAAAAACATGACCTCATCTCACATTTTGGATTTTGCGGCAGCGACCCCTCACATGGTCAGCTGCAGCCCCAACTCGAAAGCGATCGCCTCTGTTAAAGTGAGCAATCGTGCCCATCTTCACGTCGTGTGCATTCTGCTTCGAGCATTTAATAATGACAAATACATTTCACAGCGGGTACAAATAAGCGCAGCATTAGCGGCGTGTTGCACAGGAGGCGCAAATAAAATTAGGAGCTACAATACATTTAATGCCTCTGACTTGATTTATTGACAAATGTCAGCACCTCGCAGAAGATCAGTGAGTTGAAATGGTTATAGAGGCCACAAGAAAGTGACAGAATCATAGCCCAGGACTCAACATAAATCACTTACCTAATAGAAAAGTACATGGCTGGTAAATCTCTCCACAGCTGCCTGGGAAGAAAGTGACATTTAAGATAAGGGAAGCAATCTGCTGGCTTTAACCAGTCCAATTAAAAAACAATACAGACTGACACCCCCCCCACCGACAGATTTAGTGGGGCAAAAAGGGGATGACAAGTAACAAACACATTTAATTGGTACAAGCATGATGTCATATCATGAAACTCCAGAGTGGGAATGAAGGCGGAGTGTGTACCCGACGTGTGCTTGCATTCACGTGTGTGCACAGGTGGGCTACAGGCCCCAATGTGTGATTTTCTTTCCAGTCCTTGCTGGACGTGACAGCTGCATCCCAACAGCCTGGCACGACTGACTTCACCTGAGTGACTAAAGCGACGAGAGAGGGGGGGCATGACACGTTTCATTCATGTTTATTAAACAAGTCAATGAAAATTGAACGGCACACATTTCCCCCCGTATTCCATGTCTACCGTCTACGCTTTGAGTCATTCACCTGTCGGATTGGAAAAAACGTCTCCGTAATGAGGCATTGTTTCGCATTATGTGTGCGTGCACCGTCACATTTATTTCCATGCACAAATGTCAGCACAGTAAACAAACACACAGCTACTTTGGTCATTGTGTGGAATTGTTAGAAAGATTTCCTTCCAATCACTTTCCCTTTCAAGGACCGGAGAAGATGCTTCACACGGGGATGCAGGCGGCCAAACCAGGGGCAGGTAGCTTATGGAAGAGAATATTGATTGCGTTATTGTGCTTACCTGACGAACATCCGTGCACCGCTGCAACCTTTTGTCTCGGCAGGGCTGTCGCCACGCTGCTGCACTAGAAGAGGAAACGACAAAGAGAGCACACCACAGCAACAAACTATCCAACGTACACACATGGAGGCGACGCACTCCCAAAGATATTCCTTTACCCTCCGTGTTGCATTCAGGGTCACCACAGGTCTCGTTTGCGTCAAGTTGCATCACGAGTCTCTCCTCCTTTTTCTGCTCCACTCTTTCTAGACGTCGTCCCTGCGTGTCCCTCTTTTCCTCTCATGTTCTCCCAGCCTCACGTCTGCACAAGCTCAGCACCCCTCAACGCACACATGCACACACCAGTCTGTCCGCTACTTGCGCGTGTGTGTGTGTGTGTGTGAGACAGAGCGATAGAGGGCGGGAATACGAGTGCAACGAGTGCACAGATGTGTGTGTTTGTGTGCGACCGAGGAAAAGAGAGGGCGCATGCACGTGTGTGAGCGATGGGAGGGGGTGGGGTTGGTGGCAAAGAGGCTAGCTAGAAAGTGGGGATGGAGGGGGAGGGTCAGACTCCTCTAATAGGATGAGGAGTACACAGAATATGAAGCCCAGGAGTGTGGGGAACCTGACAGGCCGACATTTGATGCCTCCTTCGACGTGTACGCCTATCATAACGCCATCATGGCATTGATTAGCGGCGCCACGGAGCTAATATTGTCACGTACGAAAAACAGTGCGACATCTAAATGTTAAATTGACGCATTCTAAGAGGACGTCTCGATTAGACAACAGTGTCAGATGTGTCGGGAAGGTTCCATGCAAATGAAAGCAGCCAAAACTTTAACACACAGAAATACAATTCAAGTCAAAACACCCACGATTCCAAATTTTGACCAACATTTTTTAGAAAAAATATGCCACTGAAGATGCACAAAACTTTGAACCAGCGTACCAAACAAGACCAGTGCAGCTGTATCTAGCTTTTTCTGGTGCTTGAAGGCCACCATCATTTGTGACATCACTAGATCTCAAGTTAAGCAATCCAAAGGATACTAATGATGGTGTCATACAGAAGCATCGATGCATTATGAAACAAAACAAGCAGTGATACTGTGTCTCTTGTAGGAATGTAATGATACGAAAATTTGGTTATCGTGACCAAAATTATCGCAATTATTGCATTATTGTTGAATGTGCTCAAAACGTACTTATACATACATAATAACTAAAATAAATAGACAGACTGTTTAGAGCAGTGTTTTTCAACCTTTTTTGAGCCAAGGCACATTTCTTTCATTGAAATAAATCCAGGGTGACACTATCCCATCCTCGTCGCCATTGTTGTGTGCCAAACTTGTCACTTATTAGTTAATGTATTAGCAATCTAATCTTAATAATACACCAAAAGAAAGCTTATTGTCTTTTTCTGCCTTTTATTCCCGCTCTTACTTTTTCCACTTCCAAGTGTCCAACACACAACACATGCCATCATATCCTGTGTCCCCCGCCCTTAAGTGCCCCTTACAATGGTTCTGGTATTGTCCTGTGACCCGAGTAACCAATACATGACAGACAACACCAGCATAAAATGTTAAAAACGAAACTCAATAGCCTATATTGACAATATAAAGTCGTTCTCATCAAATACCTGACGCAATTGTTCGATATGACTTCAAACCATAACCATCATTGTCTCAAAGTAGGCTTACAAAGCAATGAGCTACCTGCTCCCACCTACTGGTACAGAAGAGTATTACATGGTTACCCTGCTGATCTCCAGACAGCAAAGACACTCTACAACGACACATTGTTTGCGGATTATAATTATTGGTTTGCAAAAAATATTTTTTCCGACCAATTAGGTGAAATTGCATAATTTCCTATGGCACACCAAACAATATCTCACGGTACACTAATGTGCTGCGGCACAGTGGTTGAAAAACACTGGTTTAGAGAACCCACTATTTTGTATGTTTTGTGCTTCTTATGCTTCACTGATAGAGTTTGCGGGTGGTGTGGCTCAGATGGTAGAGTGGCCGTGCCAGCAACTTGAGGGTTCCAGGTTCGTAACCAGCTTCCGCCATTCTAGTCACAGCCGTTGTGTCCTTGAGAAAGACCCCTCACACACCTTGCTCCTGATGTGTCGTTGTTAGCGTCTTGCATGGCAGCTTCCGCCACCACTGTGTACATGGGTGAATGTAATGTATAATGTAAAGCTCTTTGTGTATTGTTTCAGGTATAGTAAAGCGCTATAGAAAAACAGACCATTTACAGTTTTTAGTCTTATTTAGTGTTTTATCTGTTTAAAGGGCACATTTGTTATTGTTTTAAATATTAGTTTGTAATGTAGCACACTAAGATGTATTTAAAGGAAAAGTGCGTAACAAATCAAATCTATTCCTATCGTTTATTTGTGGCGTGTGTTGTGGTGTCCCACTCCGTTCAGTGGTCCTTAAATGCACCCTAAAAACACCTCTGTCTCGTATTCCTCCGAGTGTAGAACAACCACTTTGTTCTAAGAGAGCACAGATTGTAGGTCAAGCCTGGCCAACCCGCGGCTCCGGAGCCACATGCGGCTCTCAACCCGGTTTCATACGGCTCTTAAGAATCGACATTGAGGTCCTAATTAGTGCAATAAATAACCCCAAGAGGCTTAGGTTTTCCCCCCGCCATCCGCAGCATTTGAGTAACAGATAAGTGTTGAGCCCCTGTTTGTGCGTCTCTCGCTTCAAACGGAGAAAAAGACGTCTCACTCTTTGCATCGCTTTCAGCCCCTGAGCACATTTAATTAACAGTGGATGCAGTGAGCCCTCTCTTCAGTCATTCACAATCTTTGTCTTGGTGGGCGGAGCACGAGGCGCCAGCTTTACACACAGGAAACAGACAGCCTCCTGACTTGCGACTCACCAGTAAAAAGTGCCACAAAGTAACAAAAATTAGAAGGAAAAAAATATGATTACAAAGCCAAATGTCCATTGTGGTAATATTTTAGCTTCTAATTGGATGGGAAATAATTGCCCATTAACATGGATGGACGAGCGAGAATGCGGTGACCATGTGACGGCAACAAACATACAGATAACCCACCCTTGTTTTTCCAAATGGGAAAAAAATGCACTTAAAGATGTTCAATATTAATTTCAGTTAAATTTATGCTTACAGAAATAAGAGTCCATTTTTTTGTTTGTTTGTTTTTTTATTTAGGATAACTAAAATGTTTCAATTATAATACAATGATAAACAATTCTACAGTAATGAGAAATACAAATTTATATCATTTTAAATGGTTATTTGCAATATCATAATTTATTATGATTACATTACATTATAATAACTACTTTTTATCGGTTATTTCTTCATTTTAAGAGCATGATGTATTGTAGACAAAAAGTCAGAGTCTGCATTAAGCCAAATAATTGTGATAGTAAATTATTGCATATTGTTCTAATGTCTGGCACTTTGAGACAAGAATATATTGATAGACAGTTTACAGTTGCTCCTAAAACTGACCAACACGCCAGATTGTAGTCAACTGGAGGCGTGTCTCAACTGTCAAATTTTTACATCTTAATGCTAAGAAAACGGAAATATTGATTATTGGTCCTGCTAAACACCAGCACTTATTTAAGGATAAAATGGCACCTTAAAATTTGACAACAAAACAATTGTAAAAGCGACTTGGTGAAAAATTTCCGTATCATTTTCGACCCAACTCTCACGTTTGAGCTGCACATTAAGATTGTCATTAAACCATCCTTTTTCATCTACGTTATACTGTAAAATTTGTCCCATTTTGTCCACCACCATCGCTGTGATCATTATTCATGCGTTCGTTACGTCTCGTCTCGATTACTGTAACGTATAATTTTCGTGTCTCCCTGTCTAGCACTAAAAGATTACAGTTGGTACAAAATGCGGCTGCTAGACTTTTGACAAGGTCAAGAAAGTTTGATCATATTACGCCTATACTGGCTCACCTCCTGTGCACTTAAGATGCGACTTTAAGGTTTTACTACTTACGTATAAAATACTACAGGGTCTAGCTCCATCCTATCTTGCTGATTGTATTGTACCATATGTCCCGGCCAGAAACCTATGTTCTAAGAATTCTGGCTTATTAGTGATTCCCAGAGCCCAAAAAAAATCTGCGGGCTCGAGAGAATTTTCTATTTGGGCTCTAGTACTCTAATGCCCTACCAGTAACAGTTAGAGATGCTACTACCTCAGTAAAAGCATTTAAGTGTCATCTTAAAACTAATTTATATAATCTAGCCTTTAAATAGATCCCCTTTAGACAAGTTGACTTGCAGCTTCTCTTTTCTGCTCTGTCTCCCTCTCCCAGGTGTGGACCACTCCTCTGTGCATCAGTTGGTGACGACTCTGCACTGCTGACTTGTCTACATGCAAGATGATCCCCCTGCTGGTCTCCCTATGGACTGGACTCTCACATTATTAACTGTACCCGGTTACTTGGTACTTGGGGGGTCCCCACATTTGCACTTCCTCCCAAGGTTTGTCATTGTCCCATTGGGTTGAGTTTTTTTCTTGCTCGGATGTGGGTTCAGATCCGAAGCATGTCGTTGTGGTTTGTGCAGCCCTTTGAGGCACTTGTGATTAAGGGCTATACAAATACATTTTGATTGATTGAAAAGTAACATGTCTTCCTTCACTCGTTATATTAGCAGTTTTATGCATTTTTTATGTACAACATATAAAAATCTCAAAACGAATCGCAATTTTGGAGAGAAAAATCGCCATTAGATTTTTTTTGTCAAAATCGTGCAGCCCTAGTAAACAATGTAGTACAATTTAGTTGTAAACAAAATGGCGGGGAAAACATTCAAACGAAAATATGACGATGAACACAGAACATTTTTGACAGAGTGGGAAAGTTAATATTTGTGGAACATTTTGGCAAGCCATTCTGTCTTGCTCTTTCTTTGTTAGACGTCACTGCATTGTCTACACCAGGGGTGCCAAAATCATTTTCCATATGCTTTTTTTTATTGAGTAAGACAGTTAGAAGTAAGAACCTCCTACTCAATGAACTTTGAAGCGTCTCTTCCCAGGTTTAGCTTCTCAGGCTTAGCTTGCTGTTAGATCATTTTGCGAGTTATCTTGGCTAATTAGCTGCTAACAAAGATATGCAGAAGTGATGAACACATTGCTAAACTGAGATTAAGCATCATTTTGATCACAAATACAATGAAGAAGAAAATGCCTCAACTCACCTCATCTCCTTGTGACAGCTGCTTGTGTCTCGCAGAGGAGTTGCCGGATTTGAAAGGAAGCGTTTCAAACTACAGGGAACTGCAGGATACCATCACCAACCTGAGGTCTCAGCTTGAGGAGAAAGACAGTCTTGTTTGTCAGTTCTCCAAAGTTGCTTGTATCAAGGCCAAGCAACTTGCTTTTCTTGGCTCTTCCCCTCTTGATTCGTCCAAGTCCGTCCTCTTTAAGACCACCAACTGCTCCCCACCGCCAACTGACAGTGACAACACAATCCCATGGACCGGCTCAGTCATCACTGGGACCTCTGTTCCAGACGACCCATTGGCAGAGCCCGATGACCCCCGGCTGCGCCTGGGCACAAGGCTAAAGACCAGCGGAAAATAAAAATCCACAAAAGACAACTTGAAAGACTCTACCGGAAAACTCATCCCACCGTACACCAGCAGGCATATACACACTTCATATAACCATACAAAACTGCCCGGTCCACTTACTATTCCAGTCGCATCCATTCTAACTCCTCCAATACGTGGACTCTGTTCAGTACAATAAACCATCAACAACTCCATATCGCCCTTCACCCCCGAAAAATGCAATTCATTACTGTCATTCTTTCAATCCAAAATCAAAACCATCTATAGCACCTTGACCCCCACTATCATCCTGAATGTTCCACCTCTCCACAACTCTCAGCCTCTAACACCTTTCCTACCAATGACTTAATCTGATATAGTTAATCTTCTAAATAAATTTAAAAAGTTATTTTTCATTTTGCCCATTTTTATGTTGATTTATACTGGTTGTTTCACTATTATATTGTATGTGCTTTTATGATTATGATCATGTTTAATTTTGATTATTGTGTAAGCCTTTTAAAAGCGCTATACAAATAAAATGAATTATTATTATTATTATATGTCAGGTGTCATTTGCGCATTTCAAAGCTTCAAATTTTCAGTGCCTTGGACTTGTTTGAATTGGGAGTTTGTCTGTGCACACAATGTTCATTGTTGAAAATGACTGGCCTGTGGTCTTAGGACTGTAGGAGTTAATTTATGTCATTATCATGTTGGTGTGACATTAACAATATATCTGCTGAGCAAAAGTGTGTGTGTGTGTGTGTGTGTGTGTGTGTGTGTGTGTGTGTGTGTGTGTGTGTGTGTGTGTGTGTGTGTGTGTGTGTGTGTGTGTGTGTGTGTGAGGAAGGGATGGGGTGATGTTCATGTGTTCCCATGTGTAAAAGAATTGTGGCTTTTGGTCTCTGACTCGTTGGCTACCCCTGTTGTAGGTTCAATGTGAACAATTAAATAACTTAGTTGCTCAGACTGCAATATGTTCATATAAGTTTAGATTGGGGTATGTTGTTTCTTAATTGTGCAAGTGAGTTTATCAAGGTGCAGTTATTAATCCAGGTTGTTTGCTAATTTTGATGTATAAAACAGTAATACTAACCGTCGGGAGTTTTACCGCAGTTACTAATACCGTTTATCGTTACATCCCTTGTCCCTTGATACCTCAATGTGTGTGTCCCTTTAAGAAAAAAAACATGTGACCGATACAGCTGCTGTGTCATTTAACAGTGAAGCGCCAAACTGTGTCTTATCAGGAAGCACTTCTTTTGGCTCACTAGTGACCAGTGTTGGGTTAGTTACGGAAAACCAGTAACTAGTTACAATTACTAGTTACTTTATTTCAAAAGTAACTCAGTTACTAACTCAGTTACTTACACCAAAAAGTAATGCATTACTGTGAAAAGTAACTATTTAGTTACTTCTTTTTTCCCCCTTTTTTTTAAGGCTCCCATTAATGCCCTTTTAGCCTTCATTTCAGTACTGTTATTGCACTGGAGAATAATACCATCTGTTGATCAACTTGACATGCATTTGCATCACTGAACTCAGAAAGCAATGTGGTCTACATACAACACACAAACAATGTGGTCTACATACAACACACAAACAATGTGGTCTACAGACAACACACAAAGACAAAGATATGTTTCAAAGGGACAATTTATTTCAGGCCAGAAAAAATTGACAAAACTATTTTAAATAGCTGCAACATAATGGCACTTTAACTCTAAGTAGATAGGATCTTTGATCCAAGACACAACTTACATTTAACTAAAATGTTATTTTCTTTGTGCTCGACAAAAGAAAAGTATTGAGAATGTCTCCATGTTAAAAAACTCGACTTCTGGCTTCACCATGATGTCTTGTTAGTTGTTATGAGAGTAGCGTATGTGTGTGTGTGTGTGTGGCCCTATAAGATATGACATCATGTGAGGTGAGTGACGTCAGTGAGTGAGTGGGCGAGAGAGGTGAGGGAGCGGCGACAGTGAGTGCGTGCAGGTGTTCTAGCTTGGTGGATGGCTGCGTCCAATAAAGTCACAAAGTTGCAACAAACCGCCGGTCTCGTCATTCACCCTCAGCTGTAAAGACCCTCTTCCGGGTAAAGTGAAGGTTGTTAGCCCCGAAGTACGGCTCTGGAGGAACGTCTCCCCTGCGGGGAGGCGTGCTTTCCCCCACCCACAGAAAGCACGCCTCTTATTTTCCACCGGAGCGCTCCAATAAAACACACTCAGATCTTCTGTTTCTAGCCGATACTACATAAAAATAACGTAAAATAACGCAGTAACGCATCATGCAGTAACGGTAACTGAGTTACTGCAGATAAAAAATAACGTGTTAGATTACTAGTTACCGCCGAAACTAACGGCGTTACAGTAACGCGTTACTTAGTAACGCGTTAGTCCCAACACTGCTAGTGACAGCTCGTACTGAAAGAAGTTGGGGAAGTCGCGTTTAACTTTGGTTTCCATTAGGGCTGCAACTAACGATTAATTTGATAATCGATTAATCTGTCGATTATTACTTCGATTAATAATCGGATAAAAGAGACAAACTACATTTCTATCCTATCCAGTATTTTATTGGGGGAAAAAACAGCATACTGGCACCATACTTATTTTGATTATTGTTTCTCAGCTGTTTGTAAATGTTGCAGTTTATAAATAAAGGTTTATTAAAAAATAAATAAATAAATAAATAAATAAATAAATAAAAAACCTCTGTGCATGTGTATAGCATAGATCCAACGAATCAATGACTAAATTAATCGGCAACTATTTTAATAATCGATTTTAATCGATTTAATCGATTAGTTGTTGCAGCCCTAGTTTCCATAGACATCATCGATATAAACGTAACTAGGAAAAGGAACAATTCCAAAGTGTGGAATCATTTTGATCTTATTGCACCAAATAAAGTCAGGGCTATCTTTTTCTTTTTATTATATGGCTAATTGACCAGAGTTCAGCATTTCATATTTCTTTCTGTACAGCTGTTAGTTAAAAAAAAAAAAAAAAACAGTTATTTTTGCAGGTCAAAAGTAGTGACGTGTCCACTGGATGGCTCCTTATAAAACACCAACACAGTATCAATTCAGTGTCAATACAGCCACTGAGTGTGGCACACACTCACTCAGGTGCCATTTACCCATCACTACAAATAATTACATTTAAAAAAGTTCTGCTTTTTATTTGGCTTTTGGTGACACCTATTACTAATAACGACCATTACAGAAAGTGGTGATTAAAAACCAGACAACAATAACACGGTAGTAGCAAGAAGACTACAACCTTATGGCGTTATATTTGTGTCTTAATGTTGAGGTCGTAAAGGCAGAATTTGAGGACAGAAAAATATGTTTTGCAAGCAGAGACATTATATTTTTAAAATAAATTAAACTTACGCAAAAAAACTTTTGTGCACAAAAAAGTGTTCGCTTTTATCCATATTAACACTCAACCTCACCCTTATGTGCATTTAACTTTTTTTCTGCACTCGCTCAGATTTCTGGCCTGCGCTCGTGCAAGTTTAGACACAGTGTGTTATATTTGTGTCAAAAAGGCCACCAATCAGAGAACAGGACAAAAGTACTCTGATTGGCTGCTTGGTCCCCACCCCAGCTGCACTCAGGCAGAAGGTGGGGTTAACCTTGGACAAGTCACCACCTCATCACAGGGCCAACACAGATAGACAGACAACATTCACACTCACATTCACACACTAGGGACTATTTAATGTTGCCACTCAACCGACCCCAGGTACATGTCTTTGGAGGTGGGAGTAACCATGTTGTTTTCTTTGTGAATCAATATTGCACAACTTAAAATATATCGATTATTTTACAACAGCTCTATAGACCACCAAGGGAAAAAAAGTCACAAGTGACAGTACTTTGATAAAGAAGTTAAGAAACTCTTTTGAATCCAAGAAATACTGTAACTCATAGCACGGAAAGTAGTGTCTGTCACTCTTAAGGTTGCAACAATTAGTCGACATTTGTTGACAGTAAAATTTGTCGCCGACAATTATGGTTGTCGACAAAAGTCTTGACGTCATCACTCACCATTTTTTCGGGGCGGAAGCAGGTCCGCATCGCTACACTCGCAAACACAACACACAAACTCATAAAATGTCAAGTGTGAGAGCATTTTCTCCTATTCTTGTTAAAGACATGAATACATTGCTCATTTTGCAAAGCGCACCTTGTTTGTTATGGCAGTATATCTGTGAAACACGAGCATTTAAAGTGGAGGCCTGATGTCGGACGTCTGGAGGGAGGATGCAGTCTCAACTCTGTAAGAATGCTAGCTTGTAACTTGCTAGCTAGCTCACAAAGTTCTGTGAAAAATAACTTCAACTATAATTTTAGCCAAAGTCAGCTAGTTTAAGTACTTTTAAAGCAGCATCAATTTGCAATGGAAATTAATAAAAGGCACAATACGCACACACAGACAGACATAAGGCACCAATGTGGTGGTCTCATAAGATTAAACATACAATCTAATAAAAAGCTAACATGTTAAGAAATAATCAATGATACAATTCTATACATTGAGTCTATTAGTGTGCTAAAACTGCCAGGAGTTAATCAATAGTAATTATACCAATGTGCAGCTTTTTAATCACATCACCACAAAATGCTTTTTTTCTTTTTGAGGAAGTTCGACTTGTTTTTTGTTGTTGTTTGTTTTTATTGCTGTTATTGTATCTGTATCAAACAACGTTAAATGTTTTTAGCACTTTGTCTTCCCTTTCTTTTAAATGGAAAACATCCATCCATCCCATCCATTTTTGACCGCTTGTCCGTTTCAGGGTCTCAGGGGGTGAATTCGGGCGGATGGCGGGGTACACCCTGGACAAGTAGCCACTTCATCGCAGGGCCAACACAGATAGACAGACAACATTCACACTCACATTCACAATTTAGTGTTGCCAATCAACCTATCCCCAGGTGCATGTCTTTGGAGTTGGGAGGAAGCCGGAGTACCCGGAGGGAACCCACGCAGTCACAGGGAGAACATGCAAACTTCACACAGAAAGACCCCAAGCCCGGTGATCCAACCCAGGACCTTCGTATTGTGAGGCACATGCACTATCCCCTGTTCCACCGTGCTGTCCTTAAATGGAAAACATTTGCAGTAATAGTATAAATAAATATTTATGATCAAATTAGTCATCTGTGTTGTTCATAAACACATCCACTCCTAAAATAATTTAAGCTGCATTTAAAAGTCAATGGAAACATTAGAGCCAAGAAATAGATGTACGCTTTATAATTTGACTAGTCGATTAATTGTGACGATAGTCGATGACTAGTCAACTATCAAAACAGTCGGTAGTTGCAGCCCTCGTTACAATACAATTGTAATCAAAGTTACAATGGCAGCTGTGGTGCTAACTAGATTACTAAAACAATCGCGTAATCCATCTATTAGTTTGTTTGATTAGTCAAGTAATTGGAATAAACACTATTTATAGTTTCAATTAGTATTTCAGGTAAAATAGTTGAAATACACATTTATTCTACTTGCATTAACCATAATTTATTTTCTAATAAATTCAGCATTCATGTTGGAAGAGTTTTATATTCATGCAGTTGTTTAAATTTGTAATCATCACACTTATACTTATTCATAGTGACTTTTTCCTAATCAAATAAGTCGAGCAGCCCTTGTTAACACAGGTTGCAGGAGGAATGGTTTAAGTGAGAGACAGTCCAGGAAGTGAGTCAGTGTTCGGACAAGCAATTCATCCTGAGGAGTTGCTCATCCTGAAGTGCAAACAAATTATCATAGTGTGAAGTTCACCTAGCTATGCAGCTTTCTAACTATTAACGTTAAACAAGTAGATTTTCAACATCTTTACATGAAGACCGTGACCTAAATGCATGTAAATCGTAAATGTTAGCGTGTAAAAGGTTGGAATGTAAAACATGTATATTCAATTGAAAAACTGCACTTATCCATCCATCCATCCATCCATTTTCTACCGCTTGACCCCCCTGGGGTTGCAGGTGGTGCTGGAGCCCATCTCAGCTGCATTCGGGCCGAAGGCGGGGTACACCCCAGTCGCCATCTCATCACAGGGCCAACACAGATAGACAGACAACATTCACACTCACATTCACACACTAGGGACCATTTAGTGTTGCCAATCAACCTATTCCCAGGTGCATGTCTTTGGACTTAGTTGGTGAAAATACTGTACAGTAGTCTACACAAGTAAAATATTCCTTTAAAAGAGGTACTCACAGTTCAATGTTAATAACATTTAAAACAGGTTTTCTTACTGTTAATTGTTTGTACATTAGGGATGTAACAATAAACGGTAAAATTGATAACCACTGTAAAACTTATTGCTTTAATTTAAAATTATGTAAAAACTGTGATTGATAACTGCACTTTGATAAACTCACGGACTAACTGGCGCCAGCTCACTAGTTGAAATGCTAACATGAAAACAAGAGGCATTAATGTCTTTCCCCTATAAGAAACAACATACCCTATCCTAATCTTTTACAAACACATTACTGTCTGAGCAACTATGACATTCAATTATGCACATTCAACCTACTGTACATGCTGTGCTCTCTTAAAACAGAGTGATTGTTCTATACTTCTATATTTCCAAGGACTGCTGAACAGAGTAGGACTCCACAAGGCCCACCAGAAATAATAATTCATTGTAATAGATTACATTTTTTTAACCTTTTTATTTAAAAACATCTTGAAGTGCTACAGTACAAACCAATATTTAAAATAAAAGCTAAGCCATTAAAACACACAACACACTAAGACTAAAACACTATTAGGGAAGCGTTAGAAACCAAAAAAAAAAGAAGCAAAATAGTATGTTTTCTAACAGTTATTTTAGTTACAAGGTGTTAAAAAAATAATAACTTGGTCAAAAGATTTCAGTGTGTATAAGTACTTTTTGAGCACATTCAACAATAACGCGATAATAATGATACCTGTGGTCATTTTAGGCACGATAACCATGATATTAAATTTTCATATCGTTACAGCCCTATTGTCCATGTGTTCATTATTCCGTCTTATAAGCATGTGCAGTAGTGCTAAGCAACACAACTCGAAGGGGGTGCACAAAGGCCCCAGTTTGTGCGACTGGGGAACTCCCTGTCGGATACTGTGGTCAGTGGTGTAGGCGCTCCACAGGGGACTGTCCTGTCTCCTTTCCTGTTCACCCTGTACACCTCAGACTTCCAATATAATTCCAGGTCCTGCCACCTGCAGAAACATTGGAGTAGATGACACTGATTGCTGACTAGTGGTCTCAGGCGAACCATCTGCTCCTTAATGTGGACAAGACCAAGAAAGTGGTCATTGGCTTCAAGTAGAAAATGACCCCTGTGGAGCCCATCAACATCCAGGGCCGGGAGGTGGCAGTAGTGGGGCAGTACAAATACCTGGGAGTCCACTTGAACAGCAGACTGGACTGGAAGGACAACAGCAAAGCTGTATACAAGAAGGGCATGAGCAGACTCTTTTTCCTGAGGAAGCTTAGGTCCTTTAATGTGTGCAGCAAGCTGTTGGAGATCTTTTTTCAGTCTGTTGTGGCCAGTGCCCTGTACTTTGCAGTGGTTTGTTGGGGGAGCAGCACCAGCAAAAAGGACTTAAACTATATTGACAAACTGATCCGGAAAGCCGGCCAAACTATTGGCACGCAGTTGGAGGCGTTTGTGTCAGTGAGGGACAGGAACAGGAACACACTGGACCAACTGCTCGCCATCATGGACAATCCTGCCCACCCACTCCACCAGACAATTGAGTGACAGCGGAGTTCATACTCCAACAGGCTTCTTAAGCTTCGTTCCCACAGTGTTCGATTCAAGAACTCCTTCATTCCGCACTCCATCCAGCTGTATAATCACTCGCCATACAGCAATAGATTATATCTGTCTATTACCTGACCGATTCTATGTTAGCTATCTCTCTTGGTTTATAATGTATATTTTCTGCTAGATCTACTCTCTATCTTATGCTGTCTTTTTTTTTGCTGCAGCTGTTACATATACTGTAATATTGTACATGCTAATTGTTATATATTGTATATATTCTATAAAAATATAATGTAATATAATATACCAGTATATACTATATACTGTATATATAATATGTAAATATTACATATATGTTATATTTTATATTGCTACTATGGTACATTTTATATCTACTTTATACCTGCATTATCCTTTCCATCCTTTGTAACTGAGCTACTGTGTGGAACAATTTCCCTTGTGGATCAATAAAGTTTGTCTAAGTCTAAGTCGAAATCTAAAGAACACCAGGCCAGCATGTGTAATGATTGTACCTACCGTTGAAGTTTACAATAAAGTCCAAATAAGTAAACAGCTCAGTTTGTAAGTTCTGTTATGGACTAGAGTGAAACAGCGTCCGCATGTCTCGCTCATCGCTGTCTTTGCCAACAAGCGTATTCAATAAAAGGTAAAATGGATTATATTTGAATGGGTTATACTTGTATAATGCTTTTCTACCTTCAAGGTACTCAAAGAGCTTTTACACTATTTCCACATTCACCCATTCACACACTGATGGCGGGAGCTGCCAGGCAAGGCCATAACCACGACCCATCAGGAGTAAGGGTGAAGTGTCTTGCTCAAGGACACAACGGACATGAAGAGGTTGGTAGAAGGTGGGGAATGAACCAGGAACCCTAAGGTTGCTGGAACGGCCACTCTCCCAATAGCGCCACGCTGTCCCCCTATTTAAAAGTTTCTTCCATTTGTAATTCATGTGTTTCACATAGTGCTCAGTCAAACTTTATCATGCTCTATAAAATCTGTTTTGTGTTAATATTTCAGGTGTCTGTAACAAATTAATTTAATTTACATTATTGTATTTCTTCTGAGAAAAAGTAGCTTTGGTTTTTGGACGATTTGGTCTTCGTCTGACCTTTTACGGAAACCGAGGAACCACTGTAATCAATATTGTGACCAAAATGATCACGGTTAACAATAGTATAATCCAATATGCTCGCACTTTATTTGCCTCCCGTCGTGTTTTGTGTAGTAACATCACCCTAGCTCACAAACATGCTGTTTGTCCGTCTGGCTTCTTCTTCTTCTTGTGCATTTAGCAAACAACGTCTGATTGCGAACAGAAATAATAACATTTTTAAATACTGTCTAAAACAGGAGTCTTCTCGGCCAAAGACACCCGAACTGATGGAGAGATGAAGCGGCGACCCCCTATTTATACTGTATCTTGCATAAAATTGTGTTTTAAATTAAACCAAATGACCTTGTTATTGTGCAATACTAAGATACTCAAAAAATACAGTATAGCGGAGATAATAGCAAGCTCGCAAATACAGGTATAGAGCGCTAATCCCTAGCTGGCTGTTGGCGCCGCTAATACCGTAGCTTGCAACTTGTAGCTCGCTATCTTAAATGCTAGGTTATTATAATGATACAATATAATTACTTGTTCATGTTTTTATTTCAAACCTGCAAGGTATAGTGAGTAGGGTGGCCATGTCACTGCCATTTGAAAAACAATATTAATGTATTTTTTACATAAGTAGGGTTGAACGGTATACCGGTACTAATAAAGTACTGCGGTACTAATGATTTAAAAATGTTACTATGCTGCTTCTGAAAAATACAAGTACTTTTTTTCCCTGGACATGACGTCGCGCCGTTGTCCCGCCGTGACATTGCTGGAAAAACGAGCAGACAGGCATATTAGGCAACACACACGCACAGGGTACTTACAAATAGAAACACTGTGGAGATAGAAAAGGGAGAATGGACACATTTTGGCTTAAAAACAAACGATGAAGATGAAGCTATAAACACTGAAGTGCCGCTCTGCAAGAGGTGCTATGTCCATCAGCAGTCGGTAGTGTGTTAGCTACTTCCAAATCACTAATCCTCGCCGCCATGGTGACAAATAAAGTATGCTTCTTACAAGCATCATCCCTGCAGGACGAGGAGTAGCTAACCATGCCTCACTAAACACCATAGGAGGATACAATAGCTAACCGCAAATAGCAAGCTAGCGCTCCTCAATGTAAACAAACGCCATGGGTGAGTTTATACAGACATCGACTGTAACAATAATAGTTAGAGAAAAAGCTCACTTTTGTACGCTCTCATAAAAAGGTAATTTTTAAAACATTTTTTATTACTCTCCCGTTTCAATTGTTCCTTCATGTCTTGAGGCCGATGGTAGTCTGGCCATTAATATCGGTGAGTTGATGGACTCAAAACGTAAAAGAATCGCATGACCTTAAGGGCATTTTAGAAAATGACAGTAAATATTATTAGGCGCTCTGATTGTACAAAGATTGTTCAGGACAAGCGGTAGAAAATGGATGTATGTTCACTTGGGCGATGTCACAAACTTGATCATTAATGGCTCAGTATTGTTCCAAATATAATGTGAAGAGCGTTTCACTCTATAATGGCTGAACTGATTAAATCATTTTATTTCGTTATTGACATTAGGCAAATAAAAAATTAAAAAGAGCAAGCCAAGCTTTTGCGAGGCTGTCAAAAGGGAGAGCAGACATGGAATCAATTAATACAAACTCCCCTTCACCTCCGTTCAAAAGGCTTTCAGATGCAGATCTCATACATATGCATGCTCTATGGTGCCAACTTTTTATCCCGTCGCGAAATGTAGGTTAGAAAAACAACATTAATCTACACATTCATAGAGCCTAATGAATATTCTCGACACACATTTTTAGATACTAATATAGTGTGCGAGATCATCTGCGTTCGTCTTTTGTCTCATTCTCAGCTTCAGTGCACAGCATGGTGCTACTGTCTGGAAACACGTCTGGTCACCTCAGTCCGCATTGAAACAACATGGGAAAGGACTGACGCGCCACACTTTACACAGAAGGTGCAGGTCCTCGACAGTATGTGCCTGCAAAGGATCATAATTAGATTCTGCGTCGAAGACGACACAAGTGCACGGTGTTCTGTGCAGTATTGGCCGTGCGTGTGTCCTCATGCCACTGAAGCCACAAATTACTAGAGCGTGGCTTTTCAAGATTGCGGCTATCATGGGAGCCATTTTGTCCTGAAACGCTGTGCAAAGGCAGTTCTCTGTGGTTGGAGCATAACCCCAGTGTCACACCGAGAATGCGACAGCCAGGTGTGTGCGCCAGGGTGTGCATCTATGTGTGTGTGCGAGCCTGCGGCTCTACTCTGCAGTGGCACTGAGAGACAAAGCATTGGGAGTGCTCCACAGGGATGACATCATCAGTCTGGGATGGTGTCTGCCTTGTCTGTCTTAGGGTCGGGATGCACTAGTTAGCCATTTCATTACTCCATAAATTTGGTGACGGAGCAGCTTACGATAAAAGACCACACATTTTTTGCATATAATATCAGAAAAGGCATCGCACGGTTGCTTCAAGGAAAACTGTAAGTGGACGCTTTGTTGCAAACTTTGAGCACATGTAAAAATGGTTGCTTAATGACATGTAGAGTCACCACCATCTTTACCATTTGAGCAGTAAACCGTCATTATGTTTGTTCCACACGCCTCACTAATGTCAGGTGTGCATCTGTCTCCTCTGACTGGAGAGCGGTGTGCCGCAGGGATGATAAAGACGACTGGCGGTGCCGAATCAGCACTATTCTTATAGATGCCCCTTTTCCTGCGAGGTGGGAGGGGCGATAATGCATTGCAGTTGGCACGGACTGCAAGCTGACAAACTGGGGAAGCAAGAAGAAGAGGAGGAGGAGGATGAGAAAGAAAGAAAGGTTATTGGGTTTGAAAACGGAATACATTAGCACAAATGAGAGTCAGCAGGGTTTCTGGGACCAGTGCAAAGCCTCGTGTGGCACGTCAGCGACCCTGCTAACAAAGTCACTAACAAAGGCCTGACAAGTCTACCTGCATTAGTGAAAACTACTGAATTATATACTGCTATACGCACAAGGACTAACATTATCAGCAGTGAGGCTGTATATAATGTATATGGCTGGTGTTTGTGACGTTTTTAAAGTATAGACTGTGGGATAAAAAAAAGAGGCTCCTATTTGACCAACAGCCAGACAGAAGGTGTTCCACATGACTCGCTGCTCGGCCCACAAATAATTGTAAAAATGCTGATGGTTCTGACAGCTGTGCAGAGGCTACCATCGGGCCTGGAGGGGATAATTTACGGCACAATACAAACAAATGAATCATATCATTATCCACAAGGCGATGCACTCACAGAGTAACAATATACTTACCTGTTGGCCAGTGGTACATTTGTGGCAAGAAGTGACTCCGCAGGGAAAGCTAGAAGGTTGTACAGTTATCTCCGTGCTGTTTATTAAGCAAAACCATACAACCAACTACCTCACGCTGCAGAGCACGGACTGTCAAACTGCTACCCCCAGAAAAGATTTCTGTGTGTGTCTGTCTGGAAAGTCTACCTTCTTAATGCTTTGTTTCAGCTCACCAGCATGCAAGTCATGCATTTGAATTATGTTCATGCATCTTTTGTATAGCACTGAAGAATCAGGGTTTATTAGTGAATGTGATTAGCATGTGTGCCTGGTTCTGGGTTAGGGTCTCAGGTGGGACCTACATAGTTTGCATGTTTTCCCTTGGTATGCTTGGGTTTATTATTCACAGTCTAGAAGCATGTAAATTGCTCAAAGCCTGAGGATAAAGTGGTACAAATTGAACAGTTGTGTGTCCTCAAGGATTTAAGAATTGAACCAAATTTTCAAAATGTTGTTAATATCTGAAAAATTTATCTATTTGCACGTCTAGTTACAGTAGATTTGATACATGCTCACAAATTAACAAAGTCATAAGGCAGAAACATGAGCTGCATGCAAACTGAAAGGCAGAAATAATTTAAGGGGGGAAGTTTAACAACAATGACTAAAACACATATTTACAACTCCCCTGCAGGTGCGAGTACTATCAAAGTTATTGTTTCCATGTTCATTCATGGAATTCTCATGCATTTGTAAGGATTTGTTGCCCTCTACTGGTGGTTGTGCCAACTTCCACTCCCTGTGTTCCTCTGTGTTATTTCAATGCCACAGTAAAAGGCTTGGACTGTTTTGACAATTAAATAAGTGCTCATTATTGTGTCAGTTCTGAGCATTGAAATGTATGTTTGTGAAAAATAAACTATTGCCTCAGAATTCCAACAACTTACAGTTGCTTCCATTATTCTCTAAGTGCCTTTTTTAGCTTTTCCAAATGAAAGATCAGCTTTAACAAAGGGGGGTTGAGAGAAGAAAAAGATGATGAAGAATAATATGCACCAAAAGCAGACTGACATTCAATGCAGACTGACTCCGGTATGCCCCATTAGAGCTAATATCAGTATTTGTCTGACCTTTTGCTAGATAAATGGATGCATAGATGGATGGATCACTGTGTCACTATTATAATGATCACAAAGATACAAAAAAAATCTATACGTTTCGGAAGTTCCGTGGCAGTGGAGCAGAAATGACCATCATACCACAGCTGACAGCAGACATGGAGGGATGTCAGCAGTTTCACAGACACCAATTAACTGCCGTGAAGGCCTGTCAGTCTCAAGCAATTACGTTGAACAAGACTGATGAGTGCTGCAGTGTCATTTGTGTTTGGTTCAGTGAACACCATTAAAACAAATATATTCTCAATGCAAATAGTGCACCACTGCTCTCTTTTGACTGCACTATCTGCAATGAAAACAAACATTAAAGCACTCAACAGTATTTGATGTTGTACAAGTATACAAAACAAGAACACTGCTTAACTACCGGTACACGTGATATCAATGTCCTAAATCATATTATCTAATAAGGCATTAACTATTTGTATAAGTCTCTATTTATGTATTACAGGGGTCGGCAACCTAAATACGACTCTTCCTTGTTGTGGCTCCCTTTGGTCAGCTGAAAGTTTTGTTTGAAAAAACCAAAGTGGGAAAAATGTGCATTTTTGAAGAGTTCTATAGTTTCCGACTGTTTGTGAGGCCATGAATGTGCACAGGCTCAGTCCTGACTGGTAACTGGATGAGCGCGAGGAAGGGAAGGAAAAGGGAAGGAGAACCGATGTGTGTGTGTGAAAGATGTCTGCTTCTTGAGTGTCCGATCTCCACAGTATACGATAACTATGAGTACATCCCATAAAATACATACAGTATCTCAGAAGACAATAGAGTTTAATTCCGCATTGAAAAATTCCTTTTGCCTTCACGGCCAACGATGCTGATTGAGCTATGTGATTGATATGTAGCCAGAAATTAGCAAGAACACTTTAACATTAAAGGCCTACTGAAATGAATTTTTTTTATTTAAACGGGGATAGCAGATCTATTCTATGTGTCATACTTGATCATTTCGCGATATTGCCATATTTTTGCTGAAAGGATTTAGTATAGAACAACGACGATAAAGATCGCAACTTTTGGTATCTGATAAAAAAAAGGCTTGCTCCTACCGGAAGTAGCGTGACGTAGTCAATTGAACATATACGCAAAGTTCCCTATTGTTTACAATGATGGCCGCATGAAGTGAGAGAGATTCAGACCGAGAAAGCGACAATTTCCCCATTAATTTGAGCGAGGATGAAAGATTTGTGGATGAGTAAAGTGCAAGTGAAGGACTAGTGGGGAGTTGAAGCTATTCAGATAGGGAAGATGCTGTGAGAGCCGGGGGTGACCTGATATTCAGCTGGGAATGACTACAACAGTAAATAAACACAAGACATATATATACTCTATTAGCCACAACACAACCAGGCTTATATTTAATATGCCACAAATTAATCCTGCATAAAAACACCTACGTGTTTGTTATGCTAGCTCCTAGCTCCTCTGCTAGCTCCTAGCTCCATAGAACGCGCCAATACAATTCAAACACCTGATCAACACACACAATCACTCAGCCCAAAAGACCGTTCACCTAACCCAAGGTTCATAAAGCTTATATATTTTTAAAAAGTTACGTACGTGACGCGCACATACAGTCAAGCTATCAAATGTTTAGCAGCCAAGGCTGCATACTCACGGTACCTGATATTCAGCTGGGAATGACTACAACAGTAAATAAACACAAGACATATATATACTCTATTAGCCACAACACAACCAGGCTTATATTTAATATGCCACAAATTAATCCTGCATAAAAACACCTACGTGTTTGTTATGCTAGCTCCTAGCTCCTCTGCTAGCTCCTAGCTCCATAGAACACGCCAATACAATTCAAACACCTGATCAACACACACAATCACTCAGCCCAAAAGACCGTTCACCTAACCCAAGGTTCATAAAGCTTATATATTTTTAAAAAGTTACGTACGTGACGCGCACATATGGTCAAGCTATCAAATGTTTAGCAGCCAAGGCTGCATACTCACGGTACCTGATATTCAGCTGGGAATGACTACAACAGTATATAAACACAAGACATATATATACTCTATTAGCCACAACACAACCAGGCTTATATTTAATATGCCACAAATTAATCCTGCATAAAAACACCTACGTGTTTGTTATGCTAGCTCCATAGAACACGCCAATACAATTCAAACACCTGATCAACACACACAATCACTCAGCCCAAAAGACAGTTCACCTAAACCAATGTTCATAAAGCTTATATATTTTTAAAAAGTTACGTACGTGACGCGCACATACGGTCAAGCTATCAAATGTTTAGCAGCCAAGGCTGCATACTCACGGTACCTGGTATTCAGCTGGGAATGACTAAAACAGTAAATAAACACAAGACATATATTTACTCTATTAGCCACAACACAACCAGGCTTATATTTAATATGACACAAATTAATCCTGCATAAAAACGCCTACGTCTTTGTTATGCTAACTCCTAGCTCCTATGCTAGCTCCTAGCTCCATAGAACACGCCAATACAATTCAAACACCTGATCAACACACACAATCACTCAGCCCAAAAGACCGTTCACCTAACCCAAGGTTCATAAAGCTTATATATTTAAAAAAAAGTTACGTACATACGCAAAAAAAAAGTTGCGCACATACGGTCAAGCGATCAAATGTTTAGAAGCCAAAGCTGCATACTCACGGTAGCACGTCTGCGTCTTTGTCATCCAAATCAAAGTAATCCTGGTAAGAGTCTGTGTTGTCCCAGTTCTCTACAGGCGTCTGTGTATCGAAGTCAAAAGTCCTCCTGGCTAGAGTCTCTGTTATCCGAGTTCTTCCATCTTGACTGCATCTTTCGGGAATGTAAACAAAGACGCGCCGGCTGTGTACTGTTGTTGCTGACTTCGTTCGAAAAATATGTCCGTTTCGCACCGACAACTTTCTTCTTTGCTTGCTCAGCTTCTTTCTCCATAATGCAATGAACATAATTGCAACAGATTCACGAACACAGATGTCCAGAATACTGTGGAATTATGAAATGAAAACAGAGCTTTTTTGTACTGTATTCAATGGGGAAGGCATACCTCTGTTCCCCGGGCTACGTCACGCGCATACGTTTCGAACCGGAAGTTTAGCGGCAAATTTAAAATGTCACTTTATAAGTTAACCCGGCCGTATTGGCATGTGTTATAATGTTAAGATTTCATCATTGATATATAAACTATCAGACTGCGTGGTCGGTAGTAGTGGGTTTCAGTAGGCCTTTAAGTGTAACGTTGAAAGACAATTTCAAAATAAGTTAATTTCAAATGTAGACATACACATATATACCATACTTCTGTATTCTGTTAATACTTTTAAAAATGTATAAGCTGTGCTATGTTTTGCGATGGCAGACTATTTTTCTTGAGTGGACATGGCTCTTTTGACCAACCTTAGATAAGTAAATGAATTATACTTTTCCCCCAAGTGTTCTGTTTACTCACTCACCATAAGTAACCCATACATACAGACGGCAGCTGCCTGTGTGGCTGGCTTGTATAAAATTCAGACTGCGGACTATCACTGGTGGCAGAGAAAAAGGAAACAATTACATTTATTGTCTGCAAATATAGTGTTTGTGTACGAGTATATGTCTGTGTGTCTGCAACAATAGCTTACAGTGTTTTTTCACTGTTGCACTGCTGTTCGTAGCAGTATTTATTATTAACATGTTAATTTTTTGTTTGTCTTGTATTTCAACTGCACCCAACAGACTAGTCACCTGTAATTTTGTCATGCTCTCGCTTTTAATGACAACAAAGCAATCAATCAATCAACCAAAGTTTACTTATATAGCCCTTAATCACAAGCGTCTCAAAAGGCTGCACAAGCTACAATGACATCCTCGGCTCCGATCCCACATCAGGGCAAGAAAAAACCCAATCCAATGGGATACAATGAGAAAACCTTGGGGGCGACCCGTACTATGGACGTTGAGTGGATCTACTTAATAGCATTCTATTTCATTCAATATACAGTATATAAACTCTGTGTGTGTCTGTGTGTGTGTGTGTGTGTGTGTATATATATACTGTATATATATATATATATATATATATATATATATATATATATATATATATATATATATATATATATATATATATATATATATGTGTGTGTGTGTATACATATACATTTTTTTTGCTTATGGTTGTCCATCGAGTCCGATGACGACATCCACTTCTATCGGTGAGTTCGTTGGTGGCTGAATAGCCCTATCCTGGATAAACAAACCCTACTGCAGGTAGGGCATGTAAATGTGGTGGTGGTGGTGGAAACGGCAACCGTAGGTGTATTCCTCCTGAGTCTTCTCTCCTGTCTCCTGGCTGTCCTATCCTCCTCCAGCAGGCGGGTGCCATCCTGGCACAGCTGACGCCAGGTGTTACGATCAGCAGCCACACCCTCCAGGGCCTCAGGTCTGATTTTACACTTCCTTAGTGCAGTCTTCAGCTGGTCTTTATATCGTTTCTTCTGCCCTCCAGCAGAGCGACGACCATGGTGTAGCTGGCCGTATAACACTTTGCGAGGCAGGCGGTCTGAGGGCATCCTTACTACGTGGCCCAGCCATCGTAGTTGGTGCAGGGTGATCATGGCCTCAATACTCCTGCAGTTGGTTTTTGAGAGTATTTCAGAGTGAGGCACACGATCACGCCATGTGATCCCCAGGATGCGCTGAAGGCAGCGTATGTGGAACTGCTCTAGGGCCCTGATGTGGCGGCTGTAGGTTACCCAGGCTTCACAGCTGTAGAGGAGGGTAGTGAGGCAGATAGCTTGATAGACAGAGACCTTTGTGTGGAGATGGAGGTTCTTGTTTTGGAAGACCCGACGCCTGAGTCTCCCAAAAGCTGTCGCTGCCTGCTTGATCCTGTTCTGGACCTCACTATCAACAGTGTTGTCATCAGAAAGAATGCTTCCCAGGTATCTGAAGGATGGAACAATTGGTATTTGTTCTCCAGAAACAGTGAAGACAGGTGATGTAGATGGCTTGTTGGAGCTCCACTGGCAAACTACTTCCGTCTTGTTGGTGTTGACGGTCAGTCCCATCCTGCTGTATGCTCTCACCGCAGCCGCAAGAACAGACTGGAGGTCTTGTGGGCTGTGAGATACAAGAACACAGTCATCTGCGTACTGCATCTCAACAATTCTCTCCCTCTGCAGTTTGGTGGTAGCCTGAAGCCTCCTGATATTAAAGAAGTTGCCATCTCGACGAAAGTCCACTGTCACACCGCTGCTGTCCTCAATCTCTTTGTGGAGAAGCTTGGTAACACATAGCAAGAAGATGTTAAAAAGCACTGGTGCTAGTACACACCCCTGCCTTACTCCTGTATGTACAGGGAAGGGGGCAGACTCTTGACCTCCTATGGTCACTCGAGCAGTCATTCCATCATGAAACTGACGGAGGATGTTAACAAACTTAATGGAACAACCAAACTTGAGGAGGACTTCCCATAGAAGTTCTCTCTGAACAGTGTCGAAGGCTTTGGAGAGGTGGACAAAGGCCATGAATTGGTCCTGATGTTGTTCCCTACATTTTTCCTGCAGCTGTCTAGCTGTGAAAATCATGTCCACTGTGCTCCTATTCTTTCTAAACCCGCACTGTGATTCAGGCAGTATCGACTCAGTGATGTTATTAATCAGCCTCTGGAGCATCACTTTTGCCAGAACTTTACCGGCAACAGCAAGGAGTGAAATGCCCCTACTGTTGCCACAGACAGCCTTGTCACCCTTGTTCTTGTAAATAGTGACAACATTGGCGTCTCTCCATTGTTGTGGGACGTTCTGTTCAGCCCAGATCTTTGTGATGTACTGGTGCAATGTTCTTATGCAGAAGTATCCTCCTTGCTTCAGTAGTTCAGCCGGGATGTTGTCATTACCGGGGGATTTGTTGTTTTTGAGGGAGCGGGTAGCTGATCGGACCTCCAGGAGGGTTGGGGGCTCGTCCAAATTGTGCATGACGGGAAGTGTAGGCAGTTCATCCAGAACAGTGGGGTCTGCATCAGATTCCTGATTCAACAGGGTGCTAAAGTGTTCTGCCCATCTCAGCAGGATGCTAGGTTGGTCCTTCAAGGTTGACAGGCCGTCTGCTGTTTTCAGGGGAGTGATGCAGCAGTTTGTTGGGCCGTAGGTCTTCTTGACAGCATTGTAAAAGTTATGCATGTCATTTTTATCGGCAAAGGTTTGGATTTCATGTGCCTTTTTTCTCCACCACTCATTCTGCATCCTCCTAACAGCCCTTTGCACTTCTCCTCGAGCTCTCTGCCATTTCTGCCTGGCGCTACTGGATGAAGGGTTCTCTAGGGTTGCCCTGTGTGCTTTGTGCATATACTTCAACAGGTGTCCGAGATTTCATCAAACCAGTCTTGGTGGTTCTTGCTCTTGAAGCCAATTGTTTGGGCTGCTGCCTCATAGAGAGCCGAGCTGATAGAGTTCCAGTTCTGGTCAATAGAGTTCTCAGAAGAGTTCAAGGAAGACTCCACCGCCCCAAGTTTCTCAGCCAGGGAGCGGCGAAAGTCATTTCTTGGATCAGGGTTTTCCAGGCGGGCGCAGTCTAGCTTCTTCCTTTTGGGTCCTCGCCGTCTCAAGGGAGGGCGCACTTGCATGTGGACATTGGTCATAATCAAATGATGATCTGTCCAGCACTCTGCACCTCTCATGGCACGGGTGATGAGGACGTCTTTAATGTCACTACGCCTCACTATGATATAATCTATCAGGTGCCAATGTTTAGAACGGGGGTGCATCCATGAAGTCTTATATTTAGCCTTCTGCTGGAAGATGGTGTTGGTTATGGTCCGGTTATGCTCTGAGCAGAGAGTAAGCAGTCTCATCCCATTTGAGTTAACCTGACCAACCCCATGTCTGCCAAGTACTCCACTCCATATCCTGCTGTTCTGTCCCACTCGGGCATTAAAATCCCCAAGCAAGAAAATCTTGTCATTCTTGGGGATCCGGCAGAGAGCCTCATCAAGTGACTGGTAGAAGGAATCCTTTACCTCACTCTCAGATGGCAGGGTCGGTGCATAAGCACTGAGAAGTGTGGCGTAGCGATTCCTGACCAGGGGGATACGGAGGGTCATTAGTCTTTCACTAATGCCGACAGGTGTTTCAGTGAGTCTTGGCAGCAGTGGGTTTTTGATGGCCAGTCCTACACCATGCAGATGTTGTCCTCCTGAGGGGTAGCTTTTCCAGAAGAATGTGTAGCCCATACCTTCCTCAGTTAGAGAGCCTTCATCCAGGATCCTGGTCTCACTCAGGGCTGCAATGTCAATGTTGTGGCGATTCAGCTCTGCAGCAACCAAGGCAGTTCTTCTGTGAGGTCTGTCAGATCTGCCGTACGAGTCCAGGAGAGTCCTTACATTCCATGTTGCCAGTTTCAAGTTGCATGATTTTTTTATTTTATTTCGACCGCAGGTATGGAATGGCCCGATAGGTGCGGTATCCTATCCAGGCGAGATTGAGTGGGCAATTTTTAGGCCACCTTTTCTAGGCCCGTCCTCAATTGAGGTGAGCAGTGCCGTCCCTAAATAAGGCTGCTCAAACACACAGGGGTCTGCCGAAAACAGCTTCCACTCAACTGAGCTGTTAGCGACCTATACCCTGTGCTGCTGCCGTGCAGGGTTCTAGCTAAGAGCTTCCAGTCCATTCAAACCTGCTCCCGTTGCCAGAAACCCCATTGCAGTCAGACTTCAACCAGATGTTAGTCCAGGTACTGTTCACCATGGTCAGAAGTGGGTACCTGCGCAAGGAGATATTTAAGTACCAAAGGAGGTGCGCTTTCTCCAGTAGCACTATCTTCACCACAATGAGGTAAACCCGGTGGCGTGGGTGAGCCCATGACGACCAGCCCCCCATTATGACTGCAGGAGGTTGCCGGGTCCTTAATCTATTGCGCACCGCCAGCACATTGCTTTTCTGTCAGGGTGTGCTCCCTTAGCCTTTGCCTAAATAAGCTGACCCACAAGGCAATGGGGCTATTTACCCATAGTTGGGGCAGGGTTGACGGGCGTCAGGGCGTGTTCCACACAATGGTGGGCCTATACGCCACGTCTCTGGGGCCCACTGCTGCTCCGAGATCCCCTTCAGTTTAGTTCGGGGTCTGCAAAGACCCTTATCCGTGTGTGGCCACAAGGAGGCACTGAAGGAGTCTTGGTGGTGGAGAGGCTTTGTACCAACAGGAGGAGACTTACGCACTCGGCTCCTCTTTTCACCCCCCGAGGGGGGCTAGCTGGCGGCGGTAGCTGTAAGCAGAGAGTAGCAAGCAGAAAGCAACATGCAACATGCACCATCTACAGACATCTCTCTACTTCTAAGTTGCACCATGGGGCGAATATTTGGAGCACCGAAACAAGCTCGCTAGTTAGCATAGCATAGCATAAAGAGTAAGGTTTCATTAATGACTTGGAGTAAACTTCACTTTGTAAAGAGTACGGTTTCATTAATTATTTGGAGTAAACTTTACTTGTACGTTATAATTATGAAACCAGTTTTAAAAAACACTAGGCAGGTGGGCTTCCATACCAATGTCACTAAGTGAAAAAATAAACATTCTGCAGACAAATGTAATGCTAAAACTGCTGTAATTGTTTTAAAACATGTTACTTACTCCTCCAAGTAACCTGTTCTGAAAAGTCTGTTTGTTAGATATTTGTGGAATAATAGACATCCCCAGGCAATAATGAAAATATTGTGTTTGCCTTATGACAAAGAGGATCTTAAATGTCCCAAACTAAGGTGGCACAGCTGAGAACTTCAAAATTTTATTTTACAGAAGAAGTTGCCACTTTCTGGAAAGAGATGGAAGAATTCCAACTGAATCTACCCCTTCCTACTAATATTAAGTCAGCAAACACCAAATATCTTAAGTAACTGTTAGAAATATGTTTGTAGTATGGTACCAGGTCAAGAAGTATCTTAAAGAAACACCTTCCCTCTCTGTCGTCCACCCTATATGGA
Source organism: Entelurus aequoreus (assembly GCF_033978785.1). Lineage (NCBI taxonomy): Eukaryota > Metazoa > Chordata > Actinopteri > Syngnathiformes > Syngnathidae > Entelurus > Entelurus aequoreus. The sequence continues at coordinate 38,581,419 of NC_084741.1, read as the reverse complement.
GAATATTCTCCTTTGCCGCCAGGAAGAGTAGAAAAGGGGTTTAAATTTAGAACAACAAAGGGTCTGTCGAAATTGAGAGTTTTCTAGGGAATTAATGTGATTTGGAGAGGTTACTTTGTGAATATCTTCAGTTAAGAAATGTCATTACAATGCAACAAAAAACAACTATATGCATTTCTTCATATACCTACCATGGAAAAATTAATGACAAAAAACTGTTCAGAGAGGGGCTTATTTTCTAAATCATACAAATGTCTGGTGAATGGATGTACAGAAACATCTATGGAGAGGTTGGAAGAGTGGAGAAAAGATCTGCACTGTGATATTTTTATAGATTAGGTATGTATTGTATAATTTAATTTAGTAATTTAATGGGAGTGACCTTACCCCTTACCACTATTTGTGTTTAGTTTTAGTTTACATAACCATTTTTGTTTGTTTTTCCTACTTGATATAGGTTTGCATAAGTTCTATTTGCTGTTGAAAAAAAAAAAAAAAAATGTTGGTAAAACCCCCCGGAAATATATAAACTCTATTAACTTTACTATTACAAATCTTCATGCCTTTTCTTATACTTTCAAAAAATGAGTTAACAAGTACAGGAAGTAATAGTATCATGTTGAATTGTGTAGCTAAAAAGTATAAATCAAAGTTGTTATGAATGTTTAAAACAAACTGAATCATTACCCTTACTATTCTCATACTCTGACCTTCTTGTCTTTTCTTACCACTCACCACTCCAGCCCCCATGAGGTCCTCTTGCCCGCCTCTTAACCTTTTAGCCACCCTCTGTAAGCATTTCCCCCGCCACGCCGGCCTTTTTATAGCCTTATACCTTATTTCCCAGTCTCTCTGTCTGTACAAAGTCAAATCACACAGAAATGAAGTCAGCTGTCCTTCTCTCACTTCCTGCATCCTCTGCCCTTTAGCTGGCTTGTCTGGCAAAAGAGATAGTTATAGAAATTGTCCACGGGTTTGATCCACAAATCAAGCTCTCACATTTGTTTCAAAGTTTCTATTTTTTAAATCATCGGTGACACAAGTTGGCCTGTCGCTGCATAAAGGATGGAGAGAAATGTTAAACACTGAGCACTGCTTTGATGTTGTGAGTTTGTAGTGCTAATAAAGGGAATGTGATAGAATAGTACAAACAGACACTCAGTAAACTAAAATGAACATCTTAAAAAAGAAAGCAGTCATCACTCCCATTCTCACAGTTCAGCAAGTGTGACAACAAGCCTTGGGGGGCGGGGGGAAAGATTAAAAAAAAAAAAAGCTCTTACATCAATATGGCAAAAAGAGTGTTGCCATGGCAACCTTTTGCCTGGCAACCCATACAGCCTGGCAACTAGCCAAACTGTTGCCATGGCACAGATGTGATCATGTGCATGCTGAGTTGTAGGTGTGACTGGCATTCTTTCGCCCCTCTCTTCAAATGTTCCTACGCCATTTAAGTGGTGAGAATGCATGTGGGCTTAGAAGAAAAACGGGTTATCTACTACTTAGCCTGTATTTAAAGGGGACCTATGATGACTTCCAAACTTTCTGACTTACAAATGTTGTTACCATGTTGGATACTCGTGTTAAACAATTCCAGAGCGTCAAATCCAAGGTTCAAGCATTTTGGCATGAGATGCCTCTGTTTGCGGGGGTTTGCAGTCTGGCTATGTCGTGACGTAACCGTAAGGTGGAAGTACTTACGACTTACCGTCATTTAAGAGCAACTGCTTATTAGCCGTACCCACCCAATAACGGAGACATATATAATAGTCTCCTTCTTGTTGTGTGCGCACTGAGCTCCAAAAGCCGTAGATGTTATAATGTGACTGGGCCGGCACGTTGTTTATATGGAGGAAAAGTGGACGTGACGACAGGCTGTCCTCACTCAGGTCCGGCTGGAAATCGGGAGAAATTCGGGAGAATGGTTGTCCCGGGAGTTTTTCGGGAGACGCACTGAAATTCGGGAGTCTCCCGGAAAATTCGGGAGGGTTGGCAAGTATGCCCCGCCAGCCATGTTGTAGTTTTAAGCGCTTCCATATGAAGTCCACTGACAGATATAAGTTAGAACTATACGCTACTCTTTATTAGAAATGTCAACAGCGGAGCATGCATGTGCATGTACGAGCCAGTCTGCCCCACGACAACAGGATAGGGAAAAAGAAGGAACGTACTGACAACACTGGTGGACTTGCACAGAGCTTTTCCGAAATATTTCTACCATATATGGAGATATTTGCTGATAACAAGTATGAAGGAAGGTAAGATTGTTTTATAAATGTCTCTGCCATGCCTCCATGGTTTAATGAAACATTTTGGAGACTTATGCAGATCCGAAATACACATAAACATGTACCAATAGGTAAGAAAAATTGGTTTTGCAACAAAGGTCCCCTTATTTTGATAAAGAATTGATGCTATATAAATATGACCTAAAATAACTCTTCAGAGACAATCAAAACTTTATTTTTGACCTAAGCTGTTGAGCTGCCCGAGCTCATGTTTAAAAATGTCAATTAAGCACAATATACAGTAGAAATTCAAGAAGAACTATACAGTATGCCAATTCTTAAGTCATCTTGAATGTTCATGACGTAAGTTGACTTGAATCAACAAATAAGCTAACACTTAAAGGCCTACTGAAATGAATTTTTTTTTATTTAAACGGGGATAGCAGATCTATTCTATGTGTCATACTTGATCATTTCGCGATATTGCCATATTTTTGCTGAAAGGATTTAGTATAGAACAACGACGATAAAGATTGCAACTTTTGGTATCTGATAAAAAAAAGGCTTGCCCCTACCGGAAGTAGCGTGACGTAGTCAGTTGAACATATACGCAAAGTTCCCTATTGTTTACAATGATGGCCGCATGAAGTGAGAGAGATTCGGACCGAGAAAGCGACAATTTCCCCATTAATTTGAGCGAGGATGAAAGATTTGTGGATGAGTAAAGTGCAAGTGAAGGACTAGTGGGGAGTTGAAGCTATTCAGATAGGGAAGATGCTGTGAGAGCCGGGGGTGACCTGATATTCAGCTGGGAATGACTACAACAGTAAATAAACACAAGACATATATATACTCTATTAGCCACAACACAACCAGGCTTATATTTAACATGCCACAAATTAATCCTGCATAAAAACACCTGCGTGTTTGTTATGCTAGCTCCTAGCTCCTCTGCTAGCTCCTAGCTCCATAGAACACGCCAATACAATTCAAACACCTGATCAACACACACAATCACTCAGCCCAAAAGACCGTTCACCTAACCCAAGGTTCATAAAGCTTATATATTTTTAAAAAGTTACGTACGTGACGCGCACGTACGGTACGGTACGTGTTATGCTAGCTCCTAGCTCCTATGCTAGCTCCTAGCTCCATAGAACACGCCAATACAATTCAAACACCTGATCAACACACACAATCACTCAGCCCAAAAGACCGTTCACCTAACCCAAGGTTCATAAAGCTTATATATTTTAAAAAAGTTACGTACATACGCAAAAAAAAGTTGCGCACATACGGTCAAGCGATCAAATGTTTAGAAGCCAAAGCTGCATACTCACAGTAGCACGTCTGCGTCTTTGTCATCCAAATCAAAGTAATCCTGGTAAGAGTCTGTGTTGTCCCAGTTCTCTACAGGCGTCTGTGTATCGAAGTCAAAAGTCCTCCTGGTTAGAGTCTCTGTTATCCGAGTTCTTCCATCTTGACTGCATCTTTCGGGAATGTAAACAAATAAGCGCCGGCTGTGTACTGTTGTGGCTGACTACGTTCGAAAAATACGTCCATTTCGCACCGACAACTTTCTTCTTTGCTTGCTCAGCTTCCTTCTTCATAATGCAATGAACATGATTGAAACAGATTCACGAACACAGATGTCCAGAATACTGTGGAATTATGAAATGAAAACAGAGCTTTTTCGTATTGGCTTCAATGTGGAAGGCATACCCGTGTTCGCCGGTCTACGTCACGCGCATACGTCATCCTCAGAGGCGTTTCGAACCGGAAGTTTAGCGGCAAATTTAAAATGTCACTTTATAAGTTAACCCGGCCGTATTGGCATGTGTTATAATGTTAAGATTTCATCATTGATATATAAACTATCAGACTGCGTGGTCGGTAGTAGTGGGTTTCAGTAGGCCTTTAATTGATAATTCAACCATAGCAAATAACAGCAGTGCTGCTCTAAGCTCATATAGTGAACACAAACATTCTTACAGAGCTCTTATTTACTGAACCTTCGCTGCAGCACTTACACAAACAAACCCTGGTGTGTCCATTGAAGCAAAGCTAAACACATTAAAATGACACACAGTGTGATGCAACGAGGAACTGACCCAGAGTAAATACAGTCGTGGTCAAAAGTTTACATACACTTGTAAAAAACATAATGTCATGGCTGTGTTGAGTTTCCAATAATTTCTAAAACTCTTATTTTTTTGTGATAGACTGATTGGAGCACATACTTGTTTGTCACAAAAAACATTCATGAAGTTTGTTTCTTTTATGAATTTATTATGAGTCTCCTGAAAATGTGACCAAATCTGCTGGGTCAAAAGTATACATACAGCAATGTTAATATTTGGTTACATGTCCCTTGGCAAGTTTCACTGCAATAAGGCGCTTTTGGTAGCCATCCACAAGCTTCTGGTTGAATTTTTGACCACTCCTCTTGACAACATTGGTGCAGTTCAGCTAAATTTGTTGGTTTTCTGACATGGATTTGTTTCTTCAGCATTGTCCACAAGTTTAAGTCAGCACTTTAGGAAGGCCATTCTAAAACCTTAATTCTAGCCTAATTTAGCCATTCCTTTACCACTTTTCACGTGTGTTTGGGGTCATTGTTCTGTTGGAACACCCAACTGCGCCCAAGACCCAACCTCTGGGCTGATGATTTTAGGTTGTCCTGAAAAATTTGGAGGTAATCCTCCTTTTTCATTGTCCTATTTACTCTCTGTAAAGCACCAGTTCCATTGGCCATGCTTGACGGTAGACTTGGTGTTCCTGGGATTAAAGGCCTCACCTTTTCTCCTCCAAACATATTGCTGGGTATTGTAGCTAAATTTTTGTTTCATCTGACATCAACTGACAAAGATAAGACTCTCTGGAGGAAAGTTCTGTGGTCAGATGAAACAAAAATTGAGCTGTTTGGCCACAATACATATTACATATTACGTATAACATTACATATTATTGATATGTACATATCTTATTTGGTTGGGGAGTTCACTCAGGATAGAAAGATTATAAAAAGGAAGGCATAGGCCAAACTGTAATTTTGACTATTAATTACTGTGAAACATGGCACCGTATTATACTGTCCCACTTGTGGTCAAGGACAGACAGCCACCGAGCACTTTTATTGGCTCAACACATTCAACAGGAGATGTTGTCAGTCACAACTCATACTGATACTCAGCTAACTCCACTTTGGCTATGTCACGTCACACATCATTCAACAGGTACCTCCTTTAAAAAGGAACATACTCAAAATCACAGATATAACACTATGCATTCTTATCTCATGAAACACTTCTCAATATTTTCAAAAAAAGTAACAGTAATTACTAAGGGTGTCTTTTTTCACTTCCAATACGATTAACACTACTGGAGCCATACGTATTGTGCGATCCTGATATTAATTTCATATGATATTAACAGGACTCATTTCACAAGTGGAAATTAGTTTGGCAGCGACACCTAGTGGCCACAATAATTAATAAAGTTTAGCGCATGACTGATCCAGACACGGTTGTTAGTGCAGACTTTCTAATAAGCTTCTGCCTTTGAGAGTTTGTATCTGTAATATACTCCCTATAATTATTTGATACTTGTTTATTCTGACAGATGTCGTGTTTAACCCTTAGATGCACACGTGGCGTCAAAAACGACCCCATGGTTTCTTTTTCTTAAAAATCTTAAAATGAAAACTTGTAATATATTCATATTTCAGGTGTCTCATAAAAAATGTTTTTGACATGAGGCCATGTTGTATTTTAATTATTTTTTCATGAATTTTAAGAAATTGCACTTTTTGTATCACTAACCCACTCTTCCACAAGTTAGATCAAAAATGACCCAAAGCAGTTCCTATGGAACCTTTAATTCAAAGCAACTCTGACTGTCCCACTTACACATCTGATGTCAGCAGTCTCACCACCCAGGAGGTAATTTTTACAACATACATGTAAATATTATCTCCATTTATGAATTTATTTTGTATTAACAGATTATAATCCATCCATCCATCCATCTTCTTCCGCTTATCCAAGGTCGGGACGCGGGGGCAGCAGCCTAAGCAGGGAAACCCAGACTTCCCTCTCCCCAGCCACTTCGTCCAGCTCTTCCCGGGGGATCCCGAGGCGTTCCCAGGCCAGCCGGGAGACATAGTCTTCCCAACGTGTCCTGGGTCTTCCCCGTGGCCTCCTACCGGTCGGACGTGCCCTAAACACCTCCCTAGGGAGGTGTTCGGGTGGCATCCTGACCAGATGCCCGAACCATCTCATCTGGCTCCTCTCGATGTGGAGGAGCAGCGGCTTTACTTTGAGCTCCCCCCCGATGGCAGAGCTTCTCACCCTATCTCTAAGGGAGAGCCCCGCCACCCGGCGGAGGAAACTCATTTTGGCCGCTTGTACCCGTGATCTTGTCCTTTCGGTCATAACCCAAAGCTCATGACCATAGGTGAGGATGGGAACGTAGATCGACCGGTAAATTGAGAGCTTTGCCTTCCGGCTAAGCTCCTTCTTCACCACAACGGATCGATACAGCGTCCGCATTACTGAAGACGCCGCACCGATCCGCCTGTCTATCTCACGATCCACTCTTCCCTCACTCGTGAACAAGACTCCGAGGTACTTGAACTCCTCCACTTGGGGCAGGGTCTCCTCCGCAACCCGGAGATGGCACTCCACCCTTTTCCGGGCGAGAACCATGGACTCGGATTTGGAGGTGCTGATTCTCATCCCAGTCGCTTCACACTCAGCTGCGAACCGATCCAGCGTGAGCTGAAGATCCTGGCCAGATGAAGCCATCAGGACCACATCATCTGCAAAAAGCAGAGACCTAATCCTGCAGCCACCAAACCAGATCCCCTCAACGCCTTGACTGCGCCTAGAAATTCTGTCCATAAAAGTTATGAACAGAATCGGTGACAAAGGGCAGCCTTGGCGGAGTCCAACCCTCACTGGAAACGTGTCCGACTTACTGCCAGCAATGCGACAGATTATAATATGTGATCAAATGAGTGATCAAATGTGTGAAATGTGTGATCAGATTAGCCTCCTTTGTTGTTAGCTAACAGTATAGTATTTAAGTAGGTAACATAGTATTGTTATCTCAAACACGCACACACACCACATTTACACGCACACACTTTATACCTGACCTAGCTAACTCAAAAATAGGCTAAAGTTGTATTAGTTAGTTATTTTATATGATTTTTTTAATATGATTTTGGTTTTCTGTGCATTTTAAAAATTGTCCTTTCTAATATTTTATTTATTTATCCAAAGTAGCATGGTCACTAGGATCACTGCGGACCTTGCCCGACAATGATCCAGGACCGAAGGAATGAAGAGCCCATCGAAGGCATTAGGCCCTTTTCTACCGCAGGAACTAAATAAAGTTCTTCCTGTCTTTCCACTAAAAACTACCCAAGTTAATTTAGTTCTTTAGGAACCTTTCAGAGTTCCTCCTAGCTGGAACCTTTCAGAGTTCCTCCTAGCTTACTAGTACTTTTCCAAGCGACCAAGAACCTTTTCGGGGGCGGGCTGTGCTGTCAAACAATGATTGGTTGAACACAGTTGGGGTCGTTCCTAAAACGTCTATTTCAAGCACACGACCGCCATTGGAATATAAGCGACAACTTTCTACTTTTGTATTACAACAAACTAACGGAGAGAAAGAAGAACAAAATGAGCCTTCGAAATGGAGGAACTTTTGTGGGGCATCTTTGTGCAGAACGCTGAACAGTGTAACATCTTTTTAGTGTTTTACTCAGCCAAAGTCTTTAAACTTCATGCAGTTTATTGTTGTTTATTATTTTTACAAACTTAATTTCGATACACAAAGCTATGAGAAATGGACAGATTCTTTTAAACGTATTTACGGAGGAGTCAGACTTGAAGATAAAATGGACCAAAATGAATCGCCTGACCCTCATAATTTCATCATTTACAGAGAGCATGACTTTCTGACTGTTTGACATTGCGGACAGAAGCTTGACTTTTTATAAACAATTCAGTACACTTTATTTTATAAATCATATCGTTTTGTATAAGATTGCTTTGTATTTCATTTAATTATTTTCAGTAAAATAACTCTGACCTAATATTGTCTGTTTATTTACATGGTATCAGTGTAGAAATATACTAAACCACTCCTCCATACATCACCAGCCTGATTTGTATGAACTGTCAACTGTGAAATGCCATGGAAACACAAACCACACACTTCTACAGGAACCAAAAGTCCCTAATGACTCAGATTCTGATATCTCAGATGTAGAGGACTCAGACTATTGTCCACCCAATGAACAAGGCCAGTCAGACACAGAAGAGTCCTCTGATGAGTCCTCTCAAGAGGAAATCGATATTGTGTCCAATAGAATGATCCGCAAGGGCTCTTACTGGGCAAAGTGTTTTAGCCTGGCATCCCAGCCAGGCTAATACACCTAGCCACAATATTCTGAGTAGTTGGCCAGGGCCTGCACCTGGGCTTAACACTGCCTCCCAGATGCATGGAAGCTATTCATGTCTGATTATATAATAGAAGAGGTGCTGACATGAACAAATAGTTACTTACATGTATGTTGCTGTGTAAAAATGACCTCTGGGTGGTGAGACTGCTGACATCAGATGTGTAAGTGGGATAGTCAGAGTTGCTGTGAATTAAAGGTTCAAATAACATTCCATAAGAACTGCTTAGGGTCATTTTTGACCCCACTTGTGGAAAAGTGGGGTTGTGATACAAAAACTGTAATTTCTTAAAATTTATAAAAAAAACAAATGCAAATGGTCTCATGTCATAAACATTTTTTATGAGGAATACCTGGAATATGAAAATATTACAACTCTTCGTTAAAGATTGAAGAATAACAACCCACTTTATTGCAGAAGCACAATGATATTAATTGGGGTAATTTTTGACCCCGACTCGTGGAAGGGTGTGGGTATTAGTAGGTTGTGCATCCAAGGGTTAAGACTTCATCATTGTTCAACTAAGGACACTTATTTTGTATGTCTAGCTTGTGTGCTTTTGTGTGCTTAGCTGCTATGTACAGTAGCAGGTGCGCATGATAGCTCCTATAGTAGCCCTTAGCCTACTACCTCTTATAAATGGCTTCACTAACATACAAGAAAAGACCAACCTTGTTTGCTTAGTGGAGGACATTAAGCTGTTAACTGGCATGGTAAACAAGCTGCAGGACTGCTTATATCGGAGTTACATATCGGCGATTTTACATGCAAGGCGATATCATCCAATACTTGTTTTTTTGTTTATATCGTACTGTTTTCCAATTACAGTATCAGATAGGAACACATTAAATGGCCCTGATATGTCAAAAGGCATTAATAAATAATGTTCTTTTCGAATACCTCTATAACTGATAACTCATGCTATGCTCATTTCAAAATTCGATTTACAACCCTGAAATCTTGTTATTGTTTTCATTTCAATGTCCAGCCCTCCCCCGTTTTACCAATTAAAAATTCTGTGAGTGTGTTGCATCCAGGTTGCCAGTTACGCACCGCCATCTTCATCTAGCTACTGCCACCGGTAAAGTTACTAAACATGTCAGACCTTAGTAAATCTAAAATACCTCGTTACGATTCTTAACTTATTCATGACAAAGCCAGGCACAAAACAAGGATTTGTATCTGGGATGCCTTTGAAAGATGGAGACGATTGAAGGCGGAGAAGATTTTTTCATCTGACGCCAAACTTGCTAATTTCCTCCTTGATAGTAAGTAAGGTATTTACGTTTTCTTATTACTTGTAATAAATGGAAATGTACATTTCGTATGTAAACTATACTGTCCAATACAGTCTATGATCTTGTCTAACAAAGCTAGTATGTCCGTGCAACGAATGCTTAGCATGCTAGCCCGGTCAATGGGAGCAGACGTATAGCCCAGTTTGATTACACATCAACATATAGGCTAATGGGGGAAATATAAGCCCGTTAGTTTGTATGTCGATCTGTAATCGAACTGACAGGGCAAAATATATTTTCGACAAATAAAACCTATGTGGATATGGATTTTTTCTCAATATGCTAATCCACTGAGGAAATGTGTTCCAACTTTAGCACGGCTGTCATGGCAATGTGAAACATATGGAAACAGCCAAATCACACGGTAAAATAACTCCTCATTTGTGTTTGCATATTGTGTAGCATAAAAAGCAATGTATATTTTTCGATGGTGGTCCGTGCGGTCAAACTAGACATTTTAGCAGGGTAATGCCAACAATCTGTCCCGACTCCCGACTAAAATATTGCTGCGTAACTTTACAATTACATTTGGCTAATCGACATCAGTAAAATGTGGCATAATGACTTAGTAAACCATCTTGCAAGAAGCATAAACAAGTTGAAGGACTCGTCGCTTGCCATTTGAAGTTCCTTGGAGTAGCCTAGTCGATCGAGCTGGATTCGGCTGCGTATCTGGCAACCTCAGTCAGGGAGAGTGGGAGGGGGACTACATAATTTTGACCGTGATTGCAGTACCATCTCCTTTAAATACATTTTCCAAACACAATCATTATTTTCCAAATGTTCTTGCAAGAAATAGTTATAATAATGTTTTGTGAAAGCTGAACTTAATTAATTTCCGTGTAAACAGACAAAATGGTCAACAAGAACAAAGGCATTTGCAAAGCCCAAACTCCCTTAGTTACACACACACGCACGCACGCACACACGCACGTACAAATCCAGAATGTTCATTAATATTCATGCATTATTCAGGAAGAAATTAAGGATTACGACCCTTGTGTGCAATGTTAACAAAATGTCCAACCTATCTACTGTACATTGTTTTGTAAAAATTGTTTAAGTAATTGTTTGTTGTTAGTGAACATGATAACATAACAGACAGCAGAGAAAACATAATTAGCAGTCGTTAGTATGGCGATTAACCCAAAAATTGCAAATAATGTATCTGTAGTGTCTTTGTGTGAGTGTACAAACATATACTGTAAGCATGAGGCTTTGTGTGCATGTGAATGATGATGTGTGACATAGGCGTTCACATACATGATACATCCTTCCATTCAAAAGCCCCCGCCTGTTTACATCTTTGAAGTTGCTCTTAGTCATTGTCTCATATGTGCACTTAGAAGAGATGGATAGGGAGAGGAAATGCTGACAAATCACATGTGTAATATCAAAAATGGCATTACCGGTCCCTTTGTGGTTCAAGTGCAGCAGTTGCCCTTAAGGCTGGGGGAGAAGAGCCACTGAAATGGACAGAAACACACACAGACACACACAAAGGTCATTGGGAAGGCGTGTGAATAAAAGGACTGTTTAACCAAGAGGTCACAGGTTCACGTCGTCAAGTCAGAAGACAAGACCATGACTGGCTAAAAACACATTTATAAGCTGCTCCGATAACAGCATCTTAAGGTGCAGTATTATTTTCATCTTTGGAGAACTGCAGCATATTAACCTTAAAAAGCTTATTATCATGTAGGGGCAGCTCAAATAATTCACAAAGTTCACGACAAGTTCAGGGTTCCGTCTCTGTAACCCATGGACATATTTGTTGAGGCTTGAAGATAGTCAGTAAAACAAGATATATGCAAAATTTGAACCAAATCACCATTACATGTTATGTAGACCACAAGGAAGGTTTTTAAATTTAGAAAAAAACAATATAATATGACCCCTTTAAATGTCCCAATCCATGATGGTACTAACGGGCAGCACAGATGAGAACTTTGCAATTGTATTTGATAGAAGAAGATGCCCCTCTCTGAAAAGAGATAGAGGAACTCCAGCTTACATACCTTCCCCTTCCTACTTATATGTACTCAGCAAATACCAAAAAACTTAAGAAGACCAAAAATCCAATAAGGAGAAATATGATTGTAGTATGATACCAAGTATGTTAAAGAGAAACCCCGTCTCTCTCTCTTTCTGTCTTCAGCTCAATATGGAAAAATTACTCCTTTTAACTTTCGTTAATGTTTCAGATGTTTATCAGAATTCTTCTTTCTTGTACTTTGTAAACACTTTTTTTGAGTTGAGTAGAGTTTGAATTGTTTTAAGTTGGAATGTTCTCTATAACCAACATTGGGCCTGGTCTACAAAATATTTGTGTGCACTAAAACACAAAGTTCATCTACTAAACTTGTGCATCGCTTTGGTGAGCAAAATAAGGAGCGCAATCCATTTAGCATGTCTGTCTTAATCAATATGCCGAATATATGCTGATCAAGAGGAGAAAATGCAAATACAGTTATGTGATTTATCAAAGCTGAAACTGTTCTACGGCCAAGTTTTGCCACTTGTTTTAGTACTTCTAGAAAGGTTATGCAAACTGGCAGTTGCACAGAAATAGCTGTGAGAAAGACGGGGATTGTGCTGCAGCTCGGTACTACTGTACGTATTCTTGTCAACATATATGGACTGTCAAATAAAAATATTAAACACATTGTCTATTCAGCAATATTATTTTATAATTTTTTAGCTGATAGATGACTTGAGGGGCTTATTAAAATTGGAGCGTTTTGATGTCTGCTGGCATTTATTTTTATTTTTATAACAGTCATATTTTCATTTAGAAAATATATTAATACTACATATCACTTATCTGTTCCATTGTAGGCAGGACGGCTTCTAAAATGCCCAGAAAAAGTGTTACATAATGGTCTACTGCATGTTTGAAAACATAGCAAAACGCCACAGGTAGGATCATGCTTACATACAGTACATGTGCAGTAAAATAGGTGAAAGCATATTTACATTGCTGCTCTATATTGATGAATATGCATTGTCCTAATTCAAATAAATAAATAAATAAAGACATGCAACAATGTCAATTTAATAAGGCGGTCTACACCAGTTACATTGTACACACAGTCTTAGAAGATCACATACAACAGACCCACCAATAGTACACGCAATTTTAAAGTTTACACTGGCTTTTTAGCACCCGATTTTTAATCAAAAAGAACTTGCTCATTATGTGTTATCCTTACTGACATTTTTTTGTAACATAGTTAGTAAATTTGGGCATACAGTCACAGGCGTTACATGACATCATGATGAAAATTACTAATTTCCTTCTTGAGTTTGCATTAATATAAATCCAAAGCATTCTCTGACAACCTGCGCTGTTTACTGACTGGAAATCATATAACCTTTCATTTAATCCAGTTACGACTTGACTGCAGCTCGAACGACGTGGCTGCTGGCAACGGACACACTCAAATTTCTGTGGTGTAAACAATGTGGGGTGTTTCACTCGCAATATACCTAAGCCATCTAAATGGGCAAAGCGGTGCAACGGCTCTACATGCTAAGCCTCCTGCTCCGGTCCGACAAATACAACTTCAAAGGAAGCAGCCAAAAAGCTTAAGCTGTCCGACTACACAATGAGCATAATAACTCTCTGCCTGCTGGGAGCTCCAGCATAGTTCATTTAGCCGAGGCGAGCAAACGCTGCCATGTCTGTGCACATGTGTCTTTGTTCCACCGCCAGCCTCTCGGAGGCTCCCCACTTTCTGTGGCTACAAAGCGGATGTATAGGAGAACCTTTTGGACCTCTATTTTACATAGGAAATGCTTTGCCCGCCCTTTACTCCTGTCTATTTTCCTCTCACATGTAATGCCTGATTGACCACAGCACCCCTTAAAGAGGTCAAAGGGCAGACAAAACAGTCTGGTGTCATGGCAACCTGTGTGCCACCAAGCAGAATAGTAGGGGGAAGCAGAGGGGGCTCAAATGAGCTGTCAGTTAAGCCGTTTAAGAATGCTGCCTTGTGTTTGGACTGGTGTGCAGTACTGAAGCACACACACACACACACACACACACACACACCATACACCTGCATAATGAAAAGGTCCCTTTAAATCTGTGCTCCAAAATAATTAGGTCAAATCCCCCAGATCGATGCATATAAATGTGGCTCCTATAGGCACGTTTGTGTATGCCCTTGTGCACGCCCTTGTGCGAGTATGTGTGGGGTTTTTATGGTGCGCAATACATTCCTTGGTAAGAGATCCTTTGTGGCCACTTGACGCAGTGGCAGTCTGTTTGCGATGGTACAGGGGGGTGGCCTAACAGATAAATGGGAAGCAAATGCATTCCGATCAATATTGAGCTGAGAGAGGGCGATTGGGGTTGAGGGGAGAAAGTGGAGAGGTGGAAGTAGGGAGAGGAGGGTGCTACAGAGGGACGGATTAATCATTCCTGTATTGTTATTGATTTTCTGTTAAAGGGGGTGAGTCAGACCCTGAATAAAGTGTGTGTGTGTGTGTGTGTGCGCGCGTGCGCGCGACGCTACCGTCCTCAATGAGAGTGCAAAGTAATCAATTAGTCACAGACTTCCCAATGATGGTTTGCTCTGCTCTAACAACTCTTTACAATTTCTGCACACTTGTCTCTTTTGGCAGTACGTTTGTAAATTCAGCAGAATTACCAAAAAAGAGTTTAATAGATTATTTAAAAAAAGGTACGCTAATATTGTTTTCGCCATCAAACAGGAATAAGGAAGAGAGTGGGCAAACAGGAAATCCCTTGTGAGGAGCTAATGAGGAGCTGACGACTAAGCAGACATAACAGAGCAGGGGGTGCGTATGAAGGGGTCAGCGAGGTTAACGCCGCTCTGACATCTACCCTCCTGGCTGCATCGTTTGCACACCTGGGCCAACATACACGTACTACATAATATTTTATGTGGCTTTAAAATATGCACTGACCTTTAGAACAGTTCTGTAGTTAAGTCAGCACGTTGTTTGGAGACGGACAGTGGGGAGCACTGTTTAGTGAATGAGATCTCCACTCAACGTTACCTTGAACTTAAACAATGAGCCTGGTGTTTGTGCTGGGGCCACTTCCTGACGTTTTCATACCTGCATATAAGCAGCCTACCGCGGCTTCTCCTTTCATCTTACAGAAGTGACCCCTCCACCCCAAAGGGACCACAGAACAGTTGAAGAGGGCACATTCTATTTCCTACTCGCTCATGACACTTGCAAAGGTTTGTTTGTCATACTCTGTAAATAGCGTAAGTGTTAGGTTTATCTAACGTGACTTAACTTCCCCCAGTTGATGGAAAGTCAGACTGGGCCTCAGTACAAAGGCAGTAAGCTAAGTTGTATTTCAGAACACTCAGCAGACCTCCACCAAGGCTTAACACATTTGTTACCTGCAACATTTGTTTGTCGGTTAGTTAGTTGGTTAGTTTGCATGACTCAAACATTTTAAATAATTTTCGTCAAACTTTCTGGTAATGTCTGAAATGAGATAAGGAAAAATGTATTGACTTTAGGGCCTGCTACGGATCTTTTCAACACTGTAACTTTACGTTTACGGTATAAGGCTAAACTTCTGTGTGTGTGTGCATGTGTGTGCGTGTATGCTAGTGGCCACACACAAAGAGAGGGTGACTGACAAGAGGCTTCACTCAGTTTATTTCATTCTACAGTTTGTACTATAGATAGTTCAAAAGTTGTGTGTGTGTGTGTGTGTGTGTGTTCTTGTATTTCTACCCTTCTTGAGACATCAACAAGGAAAAGTACCTTCCATATGAGGACCGGTGAACAAGTTAGGACCGAAATCATGGTCCCAATAAGGAAAACCATTGCATCTAATAGAGAATGTCTCATTTGCACCCCTGGTGGTAAAATCTATCAAAATTAGGGTGGTCCCAAAAAGGAAGGATTTCTCAAATTGGCTGTGTCGGTTTTAAAAGTGCTCCCCCTCTGGTCAACATGTGGAATATCAAGTGTGTGTAAGAAATGTAAATGCAACCCCCTTGGCCAAAATTTATTTAAAAAAATTAAAAAAAATAGGTATATAGAGCATACTGTAATAACTTGAAATAAATAATGAAGATTTTAAAACCAATTACCAGCAAAAAATTCAAAATAAATATATATAACTAAAAACAGTCTTTTTCTCACAATGTGTCAACTTTTTTTCTTATAAAATTGGGAACAATTTCTCATATTCTTTCTGTTTCTGTAATATTTCAATATTTTCTCGTAAAATTATTACTTTTTTATGTAAAATTATTAAAATTATATGACATTTGTCATATAAAAAATTATGACTTTTGTCATAATTTTGCCAAGTAAAATTCAGATTATTATTATAATATTGCCAAAATGTCAAAGTTTTCTTGTAAAATTGTGACTTTTGTCAAGTAAAATTACAACTCTTTTCATAAAATTGCCAACATTTTAAGCTTTTTTTGTACAATTGCGACTGTTATTTAGTAAAAATCCAACTTTTATCATAATATTGCACAAATGAATTGATTACCATGAATTGATTTACGTGGACCCCGACTTAAACAAGTTGAAAAACTTATTCGGGTGCTACAATTTAGTGGTCAATTGTACGGAATATGTACAATCTATTAATAAAAGTTTCAATCAATCAAAAAAAAAAAAGTTCAGTTTTTCTTTTAAAATTTTGACTTGCTGTAAATAAAATTATGACTTTTATTATAACACTGCCAAAATTCTAAGTTGTTCATGTGAAATTGTGACCTTTTTCTTGTGAAATTCCAACGCATTTTTCAAAGGTCTCAAGAAGGTAACAAATACAAGAAAATGTGTGTGTGTGTGTGTGTGCGTGTGTGTGTGTTCTGGCAATGCATACTTATTGGGGACGTCGTTCTGTTTACAAAGTCACTTTGACGTTATGGGGACCAAAATAAAGGTCCCCTGAAGGGAAACCTGTTTACAAAGTCACTGTAGGGGATTTGGGCACCCCTGGACTCGGGTGGCCAGCTGAAGGACTTGTGGGACTCGAACCTGGGTGTCATTTTTGATCATTTTCGGGACTTTTGCCTACTTTTCCAACTTGTCTCCCCCACTCATAGTGTGACTTTGCTGGGTGTGTTTTGGACATGTTGTGCACCCCAGGACTCGGGTGGCCAGCTGCGGGACTTGTGGGACTCGAACCTGGGTGTCATTTTTAATCATTTTCGGGACTTTTGCCTACTTTTCCAACTTGTCTCCCCCACTCACAGTGTGACTTTGCTGGGTGCGTTTTGGACATGTTGTGCACCCCAGGACTCGGGTGGCCAGCTGCGGGACTTGTGGGACTCGAACCTGGGTGTCATTTTTGATAATTTTCGGTACTTTTGCCTACTTTTCCAACTTGTCTCCCCCACTCACAGTGTGACTTTGCTGGGTGCATTTTGGACATGTTGGGCACCCCTGGACTCGCGTGGCCGGCTGCAAAAGGTCCCCTGAAGGGGAATTTTCTCCCCCCACTTCCGATGTGACTTTGCTGGGTGCGTTTTGGAAATGTTGGGCACCCCTGGACTCGCGTGGCCGGCTGCGGGACTTGTGGTACTCAAACCTGGGGGTATTTTTTTTAACATGTGGGCCGCGTTAGGGACATTTGTCCTGCTCGCCTACTAGTGTAAGTGTGTGTGTGTGTGTGTGTGTGTGTGTGTGTGTGTGTGTGTGTGTGTGTGTGTGTGTGTTTGTGTGTGTGTGTGTGTGTGTGTGTGTGCGTGCGTAAAATCAAAATGATCAAGGACCTCACTTGTTTAAACAGATGCGATCCAGACAGAACTACAGACCAGATATAACTTGTTATGACGTGACGGTTTATGACGAGAGTTTCAGAATGTGATTTGACCAACAGTACAGCAAAACCCTGATATTCCAAGAATTCCAGCGATTGGCAAAACAACGCAAATAAGAATAATAAGAATTATGGTCAGTAGACACACACTCACAGATCAAAATAATAACATAAACATAATGTAAATATAATTTGAATAATTCAAATATAAATAACATTTAAAGGCCTACTGAAACCCACTACTACCGACCACGCAGTCTGATAGTTTATATATCAATGATGAAATCTTAACATTGCAACACATGTCAATACGGCCGGGTTAACTTATAAAGTGCAATTTTAAATTTCCCGGCAAACTTCCGGCTGAAAACGTTTCGATATGATGACGTTTGCGCGTGACGTCAACGGTTGAAGCGGAGGTATTCGGAGCCCATTGAATCCAACAAAAAGCTCTGTTTTCATCTCAAAATTCCACAGTATTCTGGACATCTGTGTTGGTGAATCTTTTACAATTTGTTTAATGAACAATGGAGACTGCAAAGAAGAAAGTTGTAGGTGGGATCGGTGTATTAGCGGCGGACTACAGCAACACAACCAGGAGGACTTTGAGGATAGCAGACGCGCTAGCCGAACGACCTCACCGCCGACTGCATCGGTGATCGGGTGAAGTCCTTTGTCGTACCGTCGATTGCTGGAACGCAGGTGAGCATGGGTCGTGATGAGCAGATGAGAGCTGGCGTAGGTACAGAGCTAATGTTTTTAGCATAGCTCTGTCGAGGTTCCGTAGCTAAGTTAGCTTCAATGGCGTTGTTAGCAACAGCATTGCTAAGCTTCGCCAAGCTGGAAAGCATTAACCGTGTAGTTATATGTCCAGAGTTTGGTAGTATTGTTGATCTTATGTCTATCCTTCCAGTCAGGGACTTATTTGTTTTGTTTCTATATGCAGTTAAGCCCGATGCTATCACGTTACCTCAGTAGCTAAAGTGCTTCACCGATGTATTGTCGTGGAGATAAAAGTCACTGTGAATGTCCATTTCGCGTTCTCGACTCTCATTTTCAAAAGGATATAGTATCCGAGGTGGTTTAAAATACAAATCCGTGATCCACAATAGAAAAAGGAGAGAGTGTGGAATCCAATGAGCCCTTGTACCTAAGTTACAGTCAGAGCGAAAAAAGATAAGTTCTGCACTGCACGCTAGTCCTTCACTTTCACGTTCCTCATCCACGAATCTTTCATCCTCGCTCAAATTAATGGGGTAATCGTCGCTTTCTCGGTCCGAATCTCTCTCGCTGCTGGTGTAAATAATAGGAAAATGTGAGCAGCTCTTCCTCCGGTGTCGTCACGCTACTTCCGGTAGGGGCGAGGCTTTTTTTTATCAGAGACCAAAAGTTGTGAACTTTATCGTCGTTGTTCTATACTAAATCCTTTCAGCAAAAATATGGCAATATTGCGAAATTATCAAGTATGACACATAGAATGGATCTGCTATCCCCGTTTAAATAAAAAAAATTCATTTCAGTAGGCCTTTAAATAAAAACAGTAATAATGGTAGCCATACAGTCAGGAAATCTGGGTTTTGAATCTCCAGAGTCCAGAGTTTACCCTGCCTCTGGCCTGAAGCCCGCTGGGATAGGCCCCACCTTATTTGTGACCCTTGTGAGGATAAGGGGTAAAGAAAATCAATAATAATCGTACAATTCTCCTAGATTGGGATTCGAAGACATTACTCATTGAGCTATTCAGCAAACTGTAAATGTATAACAACTGTAGTTGGGTGAAGTTTGGAAATGAAAGACTTTGACAGGCTGGATTTTAAAGCCTCTGATCTAAACCCTATAATATGCTTCTCACAGTGGTTAAACACATTTCAAATTCAGTTTACACATTCATAAAGAGGGCAGCAGTAGAACAGGGGTTAGTTTGTGTACCTCACAATAGGAAGGTCCTGGGTTTGATTCCCATGCTCAGTATCTTTCTGTGTGGAGTACTTTGTGTGGAGTACTTCGGCTTCCTCCCACCTCCAAATACATGCACCTGGGATTAGGCTGATTGGCAACACGAAATGGTCCCTAGTGTGTGAATGTGAGTGTGAATGCTGGCGACTTGTCCAGGGTGTACACTGCCTTACGCCCGAGTGCAGCTGAGATAGGCTCCAGCCACCCCCCGTGATCCCGAGAGGGACAAGCGGTAGAAAATGGATGGATGGATGGATGGACATTCAGAAAGAATCACAGGCATACAGTATATAGTATTGTACAGTGTACAGTTAAACGTTACCACGTCTTTTGTTTTGAATTGTATGTGAATAGACATACTGTACATGAGACATAGGCCTTTGCACAAACCACCTTCTATTTTATTTTCCATACATAAATACAGTATGTAAAATGCAAGTTAGAGATGAAAAATATGTGAATAAAGTGTGTCTTGACGGCGGATACATCCATGGTGTGGAATCGGGCAGAAAGATTAATCGATTTTAAATCGGAATTGGATTATTTAAGTATGAATATGTTAAAAATCTGAAAATCATTAAACTTCAATAGGCTCCTACTTTTTGCGAGAGTGCTCTCTATATATTCATACATTTGTGGCTACAAATGAAATATCTCCTGTAAAAATTGTCGATTTGGCGTTTCTGGTTTACTCTTGCTCATAAACAAATTATAATGATACTGTGGCGGTATTTATTGTAACTCCGCTTCTCAACACACCTCATACACACCTTCTTTGCCAGAGAATAAGACGTAACAGAAGCCATCTGTGTTGCCAATTTTGCAACCTTGTCACTACATTTAGCAAGCAGAGGTATGTATTAAAGGTGAAAGAGATAGGAGTGAGTCTTCTGTCGTTCATTTATTAGGCAATCAATACAACTGGTCACGAAAGGCAAAATATTTGCCACATTAACAATGATCCGCCTTCACAATCCCAAAGAGTGTGCTTGCCTCCATTGCCTTTTGTAGTTTTTACCCAAAAATTGTAATCAAAATTTGAGTTTTTAGAGAAAAAAATCTGAATTGTATTTTTTGGCCAAAATCATGCATTCCTAGTTAGGGATGTATATCCTGTACTGGTATGGCTATTTAACATCAACATACCCATTAGAGACGTAATATTTGTGCCAATATTAGGGCAAACATAATGTCTGTATGACGCTATATGCGCTAGTCATCATGGGAAATTGTCTTCTTCTGGCAAAACACTACCGCTTTGTTCTACTGGCGCCGCCGAAATCAACCAAAACTGAAAGTTCTTAGGTGGGGCTTTAATAGAAACACAGCGATTGAACTGTGTGGTCTTTACAACATGATTACATAACAACTGCATTGCAACTTGCACTGCAAACATAGTTGACTTGTTTAAGACTTAAAAAGCAGTTGTTGATAAAATACTTCCCTGCTATGAGATGTTACATGATGTTGCTGGTGTACAACCTTTTGTGCTAATAAAAACTTGAATAAAAAATGCATTTTTTCTAGAGATGTCCGATATTATCGGCCGATAAATGCTTTAAAATGTAATATCGGAAATTATCGGTATAGTTTTTTTTATCATCGGTATCGGTTTTTTTTTTGGTTTTTTTTTATTAAATCAACATAAAAAACACAAGATACACTTACAATTAGTGCACCAAGAGTACACAAGAGAGGTCGAGGTACACAAGAGAGGTCGACGTCAGATGCGTCAGTAATGCTGTAGTCTCGCGAGAGAGAGCGTACGTGACGCGGGAAAAAAAATAGAGTCAAGTGGCACACTCAGCTGCCAAACAATTCTGATTCATTCAGAAAATAAAGCAAATAAAACTTAAATATCAAAATCTGGAGGCACTTGAAGGCTACATCGAAGAATGCTACAACCGTCTCGTCATGGGGAAGCCATCTAAGACGCCAACGTCTAAAAGAAGCCGCCCGGAGGACTCACCTGGCCATGTGTCACCACCCGGTACAAACTTCACTGACATCCTGGATTCCATCGACAAGAGGCTGACTTGTTTGGATGGCCGCCTCGCACTTGTTGAGGTGCTCCACAAGGAATTCCAAGCCATCCGTGAGAGTTTGGAATTCTGACAACAGCAGGTCATGTCTCTCGCCAAGGAGAACGCCGCTCTTCGTGAGACTGTAAAATCCCTCACCGACGGAGTGACGCAACTCACCCGGGACAACAGGAGCATGAAGGAGACGATGCTGGACCTCCAGGCGAGAAGCATGAGGGACAATCTGGTCTTCGCGGGGATACCGGAAAAGACCGAGGAAGATCCAGAGGAAACCATCAAGTCCTTCATGGAACATCAGCTCAAGCTTCCAGCAGACACCATCAGGAACATCACCTTCCATCGCGTCCACCGGCTTGGAGCTAAAAAGCCGGAGAACAGGAGGCCGAGACCCATCATAGCCAAATTCGAACACTTCAAGCAGAAGGAGCGAGTGAGGAACCAGGGTCGAGAGCTGAAAGGATCCAACTTCAGCATCAACGACCAGTTTCCAAAGGAAATTCTCGACCGGCGACGCCATCTGTTTCCGTTTCGCAAGAAGTTTATCACCAAAGGGTGCCGTGCAGTCATCGCGGTGGATAAACTTTTCATCAACGGCCAACTTTACCGTGATCCGGAAGCCACGCCGTGGCTGTATTATTAGCGTCTGAAACACGGTAAATGTTGTATTTTGTTTTTGTTATTTCATTATGCTTCAATCCCTCTCTTTTTGTTTTTCTCCCTCTTGCTCACAATACACCTGTGCGTCATCATAGCGCACACGTAAACACCATACGCTCTCTCTCTCTCTTTTGGTATACCAACATGTTTACTGTTTTACTTTTTTGTTTTCCTTTTTATGTTACTTATTTCACTACCTGTTTAATCCACCACTCTCTTCTTTTCTTTTTCTTTTATGTTTTTTGTTTTGTTTTTCTCTTTCTATTTCTCCACCTGTTGTGTGTGTCCCCTTGTCGTCATCAGCATTTACACTCACAGCTAATACATGCACAACTATACACACTATACACACCTACATGTATGCATGATAGGCTTACATTTAGACACAGACATGCATTATTTACACATAAAGTACACACATACATCCACACACTTAGTTACAGTCTAGTTTAGTATGTCCACTGTGCAGTTTGTCACTTGGAATGTGCGTGGAGTCGGGTCAAAGGAAAAAAATATAAACATTCTTAATCATTTGAAGAGTATGCAAGCAGACATTGCTTTACTACAAGAGACTCACCTCTCCAAGTCCGATACCTCAAAACTGCATTCATCGCAATACCCACACACATACTTTGCTAGTTACAACTCTAAACAGAGAGGCGTAGCCATTCTCATTAGTAGAAAGGTCAACTTTACATTCCATAACTCCATTACTGACACAGAGGGAAGATACATCATTCTTAATATTTCTGTTGACGGGAGAAACTTATGTATCGCCAACATTTATGGTCCAAATGTTGATGACCCCTCCTTTTTTCACACTTTCTTCTCTTCACTTTCTCCTCACTCAAACCACTGCTTGATTCTAGGAGGAGACCTCAACTTAGTATTTAATCCAAATATAGATCGGTCCAGAGTGACTGGGAGTCACCGTGAGTCTCAATCAGTGGTAATACATAAGCAATATATGAACGATTATGGTCTTTGCGATGCCTGGCGTTCTTATCACCACACTCTTAGGGAATACACTTATTTTTCCCCAGTTCACCACTCATTCTCTCGCATTGATTACTTTTTAACTAGTAGCTCAATTTTATCTGATATCGCAAACATTCACATTCATCCTATCATCATCAGTGACCATGCACCTGTCTCACTTTCCCTCACTAACAAAACTATAACTGCACCTATAAAACAATGGAGACTTAATACATCATTACTAAAGGACCCAGACTTCCTCAACTTTTTTGAGAAAGAATGGACAGATTTTTTTAGATTTTAATGATCAACCAGAAATCACGGCGTGCATTCTCTGGGAGGCCGCAAAAGTAGTTATGCGAGGAAAAATAATTTCTTATTCATCATACAAGAAAAAAAAGGAACGTTTACTAGAGCAGGAACTTGAAAATGAAATAAAAATATTAGAAATAGCTTATGCGAACTCACAAAATGAACATACTCTGAACGAACTGAGAAAACTCAAATTAGATTTAAGAGAAATAATTGATAAGAAAAGTAAATTCCTGCTCCAGAGGCTACGCTTAGAAAAATTTGAACATGACAATAAACCAAGCAAAAATTTGGCTAACCAACTAAAATTAAACAAAGAAAAAAACTCCATACCATCCATTAAAGATTCAGCTGGGAACATTACTCACGTTCCTGAGGAAATTAACTCCATATTTAGAGACTTTTACAGAAACTTGTATACACCCCAGATTGACCCATCTCTTTCAGACATTGAGACATTTCTCAATGGTATACTCTTACCTAAATTAAATACAAGGCAGGTATCAAATTTATATCTTGCTATTTCTGTAGATGAACTTCACGATGCTCTTCAACAGATGCCAAACAATAAAGCACCAGGGCCTGATGGGTTCCCTGTGGAGTTCTACAAAACATTCTGGTCACTGCTAGCTCCGATATTTACGAAAATGGCTTTAGTGATTAAAGAAAACTCATTCCTTCCTCCAAATATGAACTCTGCCACAATCAGTCTCTTGCTAAAACCTGATAAAGACCCAACACTTCCATCCAGTTACCGGCCAATCTCCCTGATTAATGCTGATCTTAAAATTATCTGCAAAGTATTAGCTCAAAGACTAGAAAAAGTCACTCCATATATAGTACATCCTGATCAAACAGAGAGAAAATCATCCAACAATGTTCGCCATCTACTCAATGTGATAGACTATTCTGTTATTCATAATTGAAAAACAGCTGTTGTTTCATTAGATGCTGAAAAAGCATTTGATAGAGTGAATTGGAATTTTCTTTTAGCTACTCTACAGAAATTTGGATTTGGAGACTCATTTATAGAATGGATCAAGGTCCTATATAGTTTCCCTACAGCCTCGGTTAGAACGAATAGCCAAATCTCCCCAAGGTTTAATCTTATGAGGGGCACAAGGCAAGGGTGTCCACTTTCTCCGTCACTGTTTGCTATATTTATTGAACCTCTTGCAACCGCAATTCGACAGCATGCAAATATTAAAGGCATCCATACCGCAACCGTTCATCATAAAATAAGCCTTTATGCTGATGATGTATTACTTTTCTTACAAAATCCACATTATTCTCTTCAAGATACAATCTCACTTATCAATAAATTCAGTTCTATTTCAGATTACTCAATCAACTGGTCCAAATCTACTGTGTTACCAATTAATTTTGACTTTCAGAGCACCTCATCGATTCCACTGCATAAAGGGAACATTAAATACCTGGGAATCAATATTTCCTCCACATTGTCAGATCTGAATCGCTTGAATTACTCCTGTGGATAATGCATATGTTTAAGAGCTATTTCTTTATTCATAATCATGTTTGAATCAGCTCATATTTTTCCAGGTTTACGACAGGGTTTACGACGCTGTCATCAGGAATGTGAACACAACCCCCAAGTCTCTCTTCTTATCAGTGTTGAGAGGAGGAGGGGGGGGCTTTCTTTGTGTGAAAAGAGTGACTTTTTCCTTTGGAATGCCAGATCAACTTGGGCTACGCATTTGGATGTGTTGTTCGAGGCTGGTCTCTATTCTCAAATATTTGACAATAAATGACAAAATACCTATACTGTGCTGGGTGGTACCTCTGAGTCAGTTTATATGTCATCTAAGGAACTTGGGACTGACCAGCGTTTTACATCCCACTTGGAGGAACATCTGGTCAAACGCAACAATTTGGGGGCTCGTCCGGGATGACACGCTGACAATTGGACCTTCTCTTGCAATCTTCTGGACAGACTCACATGGCCAAAACATAATTCAAGGTAAGCAGAACCTTTCTTTTTAGATAAAATCTGCATTAGGAGTCTGCCCAGAAGTCTGTAAGTTAAACACTGCTTTGTACCCCAGACACAGAATGATGATTTTGATATATTGATTGCATTTTTGCCGAGCCTGCCATTGCATTAAAATTGTAAATAAGTGGTCAACTCACGTCATTGTGTCTCGATTACCGTGACGGGCAGTTTCATTGACGAGTGAAGTAATAGTTGGGTGTGGCTCACCCTGGGTAGTTGGTCGCCGCCTAAAAGAGTAACGAGTTGGATGCCCATCATATGGTACAGTAAATACTCCCTGGTTGTAAGATCCCTGTTGACATTTTTATGTGCACACAAATTAAGGATGGGTTGGAGGCCATTTGTAAAATACAATAAATACTCCCTGGTTGCGAGTTCCCTACGGCATTAACGTGTGCGTTAAAATTAAGAATCGTACGGGAGGAGGCCCTTCTGTACCATATGATAAATTCCACGGCTGGAGGCCATTTGTAATAAATACAATAAAGATTCCCTGGTTGTGAGGTCCCGGCGACACTTTAGTGTGCGCTAAAATTAAGGAAAAATAGACACAATGGCCAAGGAGTGTGACAGAAAAGAATGTGATGACGGCTGGGGAAAATGTGATGAATCATTACTGTTTAATAATCAATTGAATGCACTGTTGTCGACAATGGAATTAGCAGGTAGAGTTTAAAAAGAAAAATAAAGAAAAAAAAAGAAAAGAAAAAAAGAAAAGAGAACGTTCCTTGAAAGGGTTAAGAGGGAGTTTACAATACTCGAAAAGTTGTGAACTCAAACGTCTGGTAAAATAAAAAATAAAATAAAAAAGTAACTGGAAGTTTTATGGTAAAGTGAAACGCAGAGAGAGAGTGCTTAAGTGTGTGTGTGCGTAGGGCTGTAGGCACTTGCTTGTGTGTGCGTGAGTGCTTACACGTGCATGTGTGTGTGTGTGCGCTGGTGAAAATGGAACAGGCAGGTCAAGAGAAAAAAAAGAGCAGGGTTGGTGCTCGAGAATTTAAGAGTTTAGCGTATGATAAAAGTAAACGGGGATTACGTGGAAAAACGAAATGCAGCAAAAGAACAGATGATTAATGAGACAAATATGACAGATGGATTGATTGGTCTTTTGCCTGCCGCGCATGCGTAAGACAATTCAAACGACCCGCCCAGACTTTGACTAAGCCACCGCCCTATGACGTAAAGCCGGAGGCGTCTTTATACCCACTTTTGACAGTCACAGGAGGAGCCCTGGTGGTCGAAACAGAAACAAAGCTCTCTGGTCCACCCCCTACTCCTGTGACAAATGAGGGCGGTGCTCACACAGCCTCTCTAAGATTGAACCCTCCTCCAAAACTAACGCTGTCTCCTGAGTGTAAATCACCTCTGGTGCCTAAGCCCCAAAATAACATCCACCCAGCGGAAAACCTCCCGAATATGCCTAATCTTACTAGACAGCAGATAATGCATGAGTCAACGCAAAACTCCTCACTTTACATGCCAGACCATTTTGTTGCCATAAACAAATGCCCTCCCCCAGTAGATGACAGCCTCTCACGTGCACATCAGACATTCTTGAACAACACACAACAGAGCCAGACTTTGTGGTCTCCTGTAACTGTTAATGGCTCAATGGAAGGCTACATTGACCAACACCCACATGAACCACATGCATACAACACACGCTCAAAAAAGCTGGAGGGACACGCATATCCACTTTTTCCTGATAATAGCGGCAGATTCCAATATAAGCCTTTTGCTGTGGCAGACATGCAAGCCATTGTTGACAAACTTCCACCTGTGTCTGAAGGTGGGAGTCTTTGGCTTAACACGTTAGACAAACTAACAGCAGGGTACACTCTCTCAGTAGGAGACTTTAGAGGCATTTTGTATCGTTGTGTTTCCACGCAAGATGGCCAAAATACAGAACAACAAGCAGGATTAATGGCTGAATTTTCGACCTCACCGATAACACCATACGTTACAAACATAGCTACTGCTATGCGCAGTCTCTTTCCTCAAGATGAGGATGATAAGGCTAATGACAGAGCAGCAAGGAAGCAACTCCTTAATTTACAGATCACTGAAAATAAAAGGTTAAAAGAACCAAAAGGTCAAAGATCAGCTAGGGTATATTCAGCAGTGGGTGACCTTGCTTTTGAGTTCCAACAGGTGGAGGAAAGAATCCTCAACAGACGTGCGACCAGACGGTTGGACTCGGGTGGTGGACAACACGATGCTTCAAAGCCAGTCCGGGGTGGAAACTGTTTCGGCTGTGACCAGCCTGGTCACTAGAGTCGTGACTGTCCGAACATTTTCAAACAGGAAAGGTTCCGTAGTGCCAACAAACGAACACAAAAGCGTGGCAAAGGACGCCCACTGCAGGAGCCCCAACAGGAGATACAGACTGGCCCCCTGCTGGACATGAGTGTCAACGACAATGTTATCAGTTCGTGATTGACACTGGCGCCACCCATTCGATTCTGAATGCAGAGGTACCAAAGAAACTGTGTGCTTCCTCTTTAAAGGTCGAAGGCTTCGCTGGGGTCACAAGAAGGTTGCCTGTCACCAAACCACTTCCGGTTCAGATTGCTGGACACACACTAAAGCACCCCTTCGTGATTGACCTGCACACACCCTGCCTAATTGGTAATGACCTCCTTTACAGACTGTACCCTGACATTCAAATCGCACAGAAGGAACATTCCTGGTGTTACCTGACGGCTCAACCACCAAGCTGCGTTATGATCACCAGTTAGACACTCGAACCAGGAGACCTTTGACTCCTTTGTATATTTATATATGTTGGAACTCAAGGTGTGGTTGCTCATGTTGACCTATCTTTGAAACAACTAGCATGGTATAAGATGGACACAATTGTGTCCCACATTGTTCACTTGCTCTCTGTCTCGCCTACAAAACCAAAGAACGTAGGTGCAATGATAAGACACGGCGTAGCTGCCAAACATT
This sequence comes from Entelurus aequoreus, assembly GCF_033978785.1. Lineage (NCBI taxonomy): Eukaryota > Metazoa > Chordata > Actinopteri > Syngnathiformes > Syngnathidae > Entelurus > Entelurus aequoreus. The sequence goes on along the minus strand of NC_084741.1, from coordinate 38,552,732 downwards.
ACACATTTAAGCATATCAAATAATTATAGTTGCTCATTACATACACAAAGTTGCCATGGCAGAAGTCTGATAGAAAGTATTCAGTAACAAACGTGTCGGCATCATTTGACTTTCTACAACATGAGCTTGACTTAATCAATTATTGGGGCCACCAGGTGTGGTAAAATTTCAAAATACTATTGATAAAGCATCCGCCATACGGGTAGTATTTTTCTAGTATTTGTGACAATATAAAATATAAGCATATTTAGTGGAGTTTGAGTTATTTGTTATATTGCTAAGGGGTCCCCTACCCTAACAACACCCCCAGTGGACCACAGAGGCTAAAGAGACTATCATTGACCTCAAACATGACTTGTCCTCCGCTACTTGGCTATTAGTTGACCTTTTTCTTAGATGTTTCTGAAAGTGATAGTATTACTAACACAGTCCTTTTTTCAGAAACAGAAGGGGGTGAGTGAGGGTAGATACAGACTCCTTGGAACAAAATCGACAATCATCCGACTCTGACACATTCCATAGTTTTAACGTTTTTCCCGTGGGTAAGAAGTTATAACTAATTTTAATTTGAAAATAACGATTTTACACATCGATAGTACTTTAGTAGATCAAATTTAGAATATGGAGGAGGTGAGGGTGAACCATGTATAGTCTTTGATTTCACTGATATGATCAATACGGTACAAGGGAAAAGGTACGTACTGACTTGTGTTGACAATTACAGTGGTTGGCCGGAAGCAACAACAGCCTCAAAAGAGGATGCAACATCAGTAATTAAATGACTTGTGAATGACCTAGTACCCCGACATGGTTTCCCCAAAAAGATTAGGTCAGACAACGGCAACAATTTAAAAAAAAAAAAACTCACTTAGCCTTGGTCGAAAAGGCTTTCGGACTAGAACACAGGTTTGGGGTACCATCCTGAGTCCCAAGGTAAGGTTGAAAGGATGGACCAGAACATTAAAAACTAATTGGCTAAAATCTGTGCACAGACCAAATTTAATTGGATTGACATGTTGCAATTAGCGTTAATGATCATTCGAAGGTCCGTGAATAAAACTGTTTTACCGCCCTTTGAGTTTTTTCACCCTATGAGCTGCATACAGGTCAGCCATTCACAGGACCAGCAGCCCCCCATGGAAGGAGGACTCAGCGTAAAACCAAAATGGTATTTTACACAAAAAATGCAGAATTTGTGTGCCAGTTCTTCTGTACAGATACGAGGATGACAGCCCGCCACTCCAGATTCCCTTCCGCCCGCTGAGAGGGTCAAGATCTAGGTCATCAAACGCAAGTGGACGGAGCCCAGGTGGACTGGTCCCTTCAAGGTCGTGGAACGGACGTCTCACGCCCTTCGACTAGCTGGAAAAGGGGACACCTGGTACCACCTCTCCCTCTACACTCCTGCTGAAGAACCTGACAGATTACCAGCGGATGTCATTGCTGACATCGCCACTACATCTGCCCCACTCGACCCCCCAGCAGCGCCTTTTGAGCCTGAGGCAGCTGAAGAAGAACGGGAGCAGAAAACGACTCATTTTTAGTGTGTGTGTTAACGAAGTAACACACATAAGGGGTGATTGTGCTAGTAACCTCTCCCCCTCTAGGTCATAGAAGAGCGAGGCTTTAATTACACACACATAATCCTACAGCCCAGAAGACGACGCTGAGAGAGAGATTTTCTACCTATATTACTCTTTTTAACTTCTATATTGTATATCCTTATTTGAGACCAGCCTTTATACTCGAAGTTATCCAATTTCTCTTGCTTGTTTTCAGCATAACTATCTGTGTCGTTATATTAAGTGAAAAGTTTGATGTTTATCCCCGTTTCGTTACCTGAATTACTCTGATTTTGATAGACGAAAGGCAGGATGTTACGCCCAGTAGTATTTCCTGACGGACTGGTGCTTGGGCGTGTTCTACTGTCTTTGTGTCTCAGTTCTTCCTTCCTGACGACAGTGACTGACAAGTGTCTAAGAACAAACAGCGGACTTTAAATAGACTGGGTCAAAGGGGATAGCAAGACTTATTTTTTGACCTGTGCAGTGTGATTAATTACGGGGGACACAATAGCTATTACCGTGGTAATAACCTCTATATTTGTTACGACTCAACCCTGAACCATTGGTGTCGGATGCAGACAACATACTATGGTAAGTGGTGCCCATCGTCCCTTTTATGTTGTTTTGGGGGTTGACCTGACTGATACACTCTAAAGGAATTATTAAAATTAATGTCCTTGAGAGGGCGTTAACTACCTCTACACCCTCTGTAGCACCTAAAGTACCACCCCACCTTGGTGGTGTTTCAAAGGCTCTCACATCTGTGCGTGCTAATGACATCACCACCGAAGGCCTGGTAGCTTTGACCTTAGGAGCAGGTGCAGGCAACCTATGGTTCAGGTGGATGACTAGCATGGCTAAGAGCCAAAACCTGGGTGACTGTGTTGCTTGTTCCGCTGGACGTCCTTTTCCCCACACTTACCCCGCCCCTTTTAAGTTGACTGACATAAATGGCTCAAACTGTCTTATTTCCTTGTTCTCTGAACCCACGCCACCAGGGTGCGATTTGTTGGCTAGTGTGTACCCTCCTGTTGACAATTCCACCCGACTTCTTCCATTTGTGGCCCAAAAGCTGAATTACACGTGTTTTCAATTCAAAGGACCCTCTTCGTCCCCTAACAAATTGGGTGACATTAACCCTTCCTGGTGCACCACACTGATAGATGGCTCAAGGATAGGCCCTTGGGCACGAGCTGACTTATTCTGGTATTGTGGGGAGCACAGATTGTACATTAGAATCCCAACGTTATCCGTAGGGCTTTGTGCTATGGTTAGACTGGTGACCCCACTCACCCTAGTGGGTACCAAATTAACTCCCCTTGTAACTCCTGTCTCAGCGGCCTCTCTAACTTCTCGCCGACGCCGCCATGTTTTATTTCGGAGGAGTGTAAAGGGCTCCTTTGATCTTATGAGAAACCCTGATGGTGTTTACTTTGATGCAATTGGACAACCAAGAGGGGTCCCCTCACAACACAAATTGTGGTGTGAATCCTGTGCAGGTTTCGAGAACCTTCCTATCATTGGTGCTATTTTCCCTGTGACTGCTACTAAAAATGTAGAACGCATTAACTATGTTTTTTATAATCTGTTGAGACTGACCAACCTGACTCGTGACACCGTTGAGGGACTTGCTGAACAACTTGCCCCGACCTCCCTCATGGCCATCCAGAACCGCATAGCCCTTGACCGCATCCTAGCCAAGGAAGAAGGTGTGTGTGCAATGTTTGGTGACCAATGCTGTACCTTCATTCCTAACAATGCTGTCCCCGATGGCTCGGTCCAGAGCGCCTTAGAAGGCCTCAGAGCCTAAGAACTTACTGAAGTTTCCGGTGTCTCTGACCCCTTTAAAGATTGGCTTCATAACACCTTTGGCAGGTGGTCTGACCTAATTAAGTCGGCCCTGGTCTCCATTGGAGTTTTCTTGGCCGTCATAACCTCATGCGGATGCTTTATTGCCCCTTGTGCTAGGTCTCTATGCACCCGCATCATTGTTAGAGCTGTCAAAGGTCAACACCACCCTGGTTCTGGGCTTGCTATGTCACTGAAGGGGGTCAAGCATAGTGGTGACTTTCAGGGACCGTTAGTTTCCTTCCCTGACAATGACGACATTGACGTTGACTCCCTCCTTCTCTCTCCCATGTAACTATGGTTTGATTGTTTATCGATAGCTTGCTCGAAAACCAAAACAGCACCTACTTTAATGTAGGGCGTGCTTTAGAGGTGTTGCTCTCGTAGGAGAGATCTGTTGGATAAGATCTGAAGGGGGATTGTGGATAATGCATATGTTTAAGAGCTATTTCTTTATTCATAATCATGTTTGAATCAGCTCATATTTTTCCAGGTTTACGACAGGGTTTACGACAGGGTCGTAAACCATCAGGAATGTGAACACAACCCCCAAGTCTCTCTTCTTATCAGTGTTGAGAGGAGGGGGGGGGGGGAGATGGGGGCTTTCTTTGTGTGAAAAGAGTGGCTTTTTCCTTTGGAATGCCAGATCAACTTGGGCTACGCATTTGGATGTGTTGTTCGAGGCTGGTCTCTATTCTCAAATATTTGACAATAAATTACAAAATACCTATACTGTGCTGGGTGGTACCTCTGAGTCAGTTTATATGTCATCTAAGGAACTTGGGACTGACCAGCGTTTTACATCCCACTTGGAGGAACATCTGGTCAAACGCAACACTCCCCAATCTTAAAATTGATTGAGGATGATCTGGCGCGTTGGAAAGCACTGCCAATCTCACTTATGGGAAGGGTTTCTACCGTGAAAATGATGGTCTTGCCTAGGGTTAATTATCTCTTTTCAATGATTCCAACCAAACCTTCTCAAATGTGGTTTAAATCACTAGACTCACACAATCAGTTTCTTTGGAAGAGTAAACCAGCACGAATCAGCCTTAAAACTTTACAAAAACCCAAAGAATACGGGGGTCTAGAACTCCCAAACTTTTCATATTACTTCCTTGCAAATAAACTACAATATATATTAAAATGGACCAATCCCACTTTATTAGATAGTTTATGGTTAGAGATTGAACAATCACTTAGCCAGGAGATCCCAATTTCTAACTTGCCCTTTATTAGCCAAATTCTCCGAAAACACAACTGCTTTAAAAGTATTAATATACGCACTACCTTAACAGCTTGGTGGGAGTTTTTGAAAATAACTGGATCCCCGCTCACTCCCTGTCAATTTACGCCTATTTGGAATAATCCTGATTTTCTTTTAAACAAGAAGCCATTGAACTTTCCAACATGGTATGATAAAGGATTCAGATGTCTTGGGGATATCATCAATGCAAACAGTTTTATCTCTTTTAAAAGTTTAATAACACAATACGCAATCAATCCTAATAAATTCCTAGAATATATACAAATCAAATCTGTAATTAGCGCAAGATTCAACAAAACAACATGGGAAAGTAATCCTACGACCGTTAAATTCTTCAAAACATCTTCCCCCAAAGCTTTATCAAAATTATATGCTCTCTTATCAAAAATAGATAACACAATAAGTATCCCAACTTCCAAATGGCACTCAGACGTATCCACAAGCCTTGACCCAGAATTCTGGAAACAAATATGCCTCAATACTTCTCGTTTGATTAAGAATCCGGATTTACGACTGATTCAGCTCAAAATACTTTACAGAATACATTACACCGGTCTAAGAATGTATAAAATGGGTTTAGCTGACTCTAACATTTGTGTACACTGCTCAGATAATAAGGTAGATAACTACTTACACTCAATGTGGTCCTGTGCTCCCGTGAGTAACTTTTGGCTTGGAGTGTGCGAGAACCTATCATTAGCGTTAGAGATTCCTATTCCCATCTCCCCCGCACTCTGCCTGTTGGGGGATCTCTCCGCAACTGACTTTGATATAAACAAAACATACCTCCTTATAAATGCAATAGGCATCGCCAAGAAAACTATTCTCATGAATTGGAAATCAAAAAATAATTTATGTATAAACCTTTACAAAAACATTTTATTAGATTATGTAGTTATGGAAAGAATGTCTGCTGAATCAAAACAACAACTGACAGAATTCAGATCTCTTTGGGCACCGCTAATTGATTTCCTGACCTGATTCCCATGGGGGCCGGGGCTGGGGCTCTGTCCCGGGGGTCTTGCTCCGTGGGTGGGGGGTCGTGGGTGCCGGGGGGTCCGTGTGCCGCGGGGTCGGGTGGGCCTGGGGTGTGTTCCCTGGTGCCGGCCTGGCAGGCCGATCCGTGAGTGGTCTGGGGGATGGGGGTGGATGGGGGTGCCTGGGCGGGGGTTGGGGTGCGGGTGGAGCTGTTGGGGGCGGCTGCCTTGGGTTGGGTGGGGGGCTGCCCCTCTCGTGGGTGGTTGGGCGGGGGGTTGCGCCCGTGGGGCCGGGGCCTTGCCGCTGTCGGGCGGGGGTCGGCTCGTGCCCCTCTGGCTTCAGGTGTCCGTGGGCTTCCTCCTTCCCCTGGGGCGCGGGGCGGGGTCTGCCCGGGGTCGCCCTACGCTGCGGCTGTGCGGGGTTGGGGGGGCTGCTTGTCTCCCTTGTTGGGGCCCCGGCGGTGCTGCCCGACTGCCCTGCGGGGGTCTCCCTCCTGTGTTTTACTCCGCCCTTATTTATTTATTAATTTTATTTATATATATACTTATATTTTTTTTTTAATTATCTATTTAATACATTTTATTTATTCTGTTAAATTATATATGTGTATATATAGGTGTGTGTGTGTGTGTGTGTGTGTGTGTGTGTGTGTGTGTGTGTGTGTGTGTGTGTGTGTGTGTGTGTGTGTGTGTGTGTGTGTGTGTGTGTGTGCGTTTGTATGTATGTATGGTGGAATCTGTGTGTATGTATGTAGGTACATGTGTGTGTGTCGCCGCCCCGGTGTGCATTGCTGATCGCGGCACCAGGCCTGCCGAGATGCCATGGCATGCCGGCTGTGGGCGCGGGGCTGGGCCCTTATGGCTTTTTGCCGGATGGGGTGCCTGGTGGGTGGTGGGCGGGGGGGCCTGGACGTGCGGGAAAGGCTGCGGGCTTTGGTGGCGCTGGACACTGTTGGCAAACAGGCCTCATGTTTATTTTTATTTTATTTTATTTAAAGGGTTTATTTTATTTTATTTATTATTAGTATTATTATTATTATTTTTATTTTTTATTTTTTTTGTTTTGTTTTGGTGTATGTATGTGTGTGTATATGTGTGCATATGTATATGTATGTAAGTGTATATATGTGTGTGTGTGTGTGTACGTGTATATGTATATGCATGCATGTGTGTATGTGTATGTATGTGTATATACATATTTCTATATGCATGTGTAGGTGTGTGTATGGGTGTGAATGTCCGGTGGATCGATTGGCCTGTATGTGGATGAGTTGGGGTAGGTGGGTTGGTGGCCTCTGTGGTAGCTGGGGGTGTGCGTTGTTGTGGTTTACGGGGTAGGTCGCTTTTTTTTTGTTTCGGTTTCGGCGGCCGCGGGTGTTTGTGCTGCGGACGGGCGGTGGTGGTGATGGTTGCTGTGGTACTGCCGGCGGTTGGCGTCGCTGTGTTGGGTTGGAGTGGTTGGGGGACTGTGGCTGGTATCTGTGCGCTTGTGGGGTTGTGGGGGCTGGCTGGCGTTGGCTTGCCGGCTGGTTTGGGGGCTGGCGTGCGGACGGGGTGCATTGACTTCTTCCCCAGTTGGGGGGCGCCATCCCCTGGCCGGAACTCGTATGGGTACGTTGCTGTGTGGATGGCCGGGATGCTGTGTTTGCATTGGGCATGGGGCTGTGCAGTTTTTCTGCGTTTGGTTGCTGGTATGGGCTCTGCGGGGTTGGGTTGGGGCGGGCGGGGGCTGGCTTTGTTTGGCGGGGGTGGGCTCGCGTGGCGTCACGCTAAAGTGGTCTGGTGTGGGTCACGGGCCGTGGGGGGGGGGGGGGGGGCGGCCTCCTATTGGGCTCCAGTCCTCCTGTCTTGTCCCCTGCTCGTCCATCCCTCAATCTTAGCTGCATACTAGACACTTAGGATTTGGAGGGCTCGGCTTGGTTGGGACCCACCAAGACCTTGATATCCCCCAATTTTAATCGCATTATTAGTTCCCACAAGCATACATATCTCACTCACGCTACAGTACACGCATCAATAGGGACTGGAGGTCGGCTGTAATGGCTGACCTCCTAATTTTAACTACACAGTAGACACTCTGGGGGCCTTGTACACATGCATGTGGGGGGGTTGGGGTTCGGCGCACCCCTCATTGCCTCGTCGGCCGGCGCGGATTCCGGGGACTGCGTTCTGGTGGCCTGCCAGGCTTTTATTAATTTACTATTATTATTTTTTTATATATATATATATATATATATATATATATATATATATATATATATATATATATATATATATATATATATATATATATATATATATATATATATATGTTTTTTGTTTTTTTTTATTGATTTTTTTTTTTTAATTGTATTATTTTTTTATTTTTTTTTATTTATTTATTTATTTTTAAATAATTTTTATTATTTACTTACTTTATTTTATTTAATTATTTGTATTTGTTATTTTTTATTTAATTTAATTTGTATTTCATTGTATTATTTTTTTTTTTTTTTAATTATTATTATTTTTGTTTAATCTTATTATTTATTTGTGTGTGGCGTCGCGCGGGTCTCGCTTCCTGTTGGGTGGGGTCCATGCCCGTGTGGCCCGACCTTGCGCTGTGGGGTCTCTGTTGGCGACTTGATGTGGTGGCGGCGCGGCGCCCGTGTCTGGTCTGGATACTGTGTCTCGGTTGTTTGGGCGGTGGTGTGTTTGTGCGGGTTTGGGTTGGGGTGGTGGGGTCTTTTGGTGGGGTGGTGGGGGGGGGGTGTTGGTGTCTCTTGTTTGCGTGTTGGCGTTTGGGCTTGCTGGCGGGCTGGCGCTGGCTGGTCTCTGTGATCCTGTTGGCGTGTGGTTGCCGGTCGCGGTTTTTTTTTTGATCGCTTTGATTTGATTGGGTGGTGCTGGCTGTCTGGGGGTGTTGTGGCTGCTGTTTCTGCTGCCGTTTGTTTGTGGTGTGGGCGCCCGTGGCTGCTGGGTCTGGTGCAGGGGGGTGGCTGATGTTGTGACTGGTGGCAGCGCGCGCGCGTGGTGGTTGTCGGGGCTGACAAACTGTGTATATGTATGTGTAGGTGTGTGTGTGTGTGTATGTATGTATGTATGTATGTATGTATGTATGTATGTATGTGTATGCATGTGTATGTGTACATGTGTATGTTTATGTGTATGTATATATATATGTATGTATATTTCTGGGGGTACGTTCTGGGCCTGCCTGTCGGGTGGGGGTCGGCGCCTCAGGCTACTGCATCCGGACTGCGTGTCTGGAGCTCCTGGGTCCCACCGTCCATCCCTTCCGGGTGCCCGTCTTGGTTGGGGCCTGCTGGGTCTGGTCCCTGCGTCTACTGTGGTAGCTTGGTGCTGCAGGGTATTCCGAGGTGCTGCGAGTCGGCCAGTTGTTGGGGTAGCGACCTTGTGTGTCAGTATGCCTGTGATCTTCTTTTAATTCTTTTTTTTTTTTTTTTTTTATAAATAGATTTATTTATTTATTCTTATTTTTTAATATATTTTATTATTATTATTATTATTATGTATTTATTTATTTTATTTATTTATTTCCCCTACCTCAGGGGGGGGACTCGGCGGGGCGGTTGCTGGTTGTTCCATCTCCATCGTTGGGGTCCCTGCGGGTGGGGTGGGTGGTTCCCGTGGCCCCATGCTGGGTGGTCCTGTGGCGGCCGCCTTGGGTGGGGTGGCCGTGGGCTGGCCTCACCGCGCTCTCCGGGGGTGGGGGGGGGGCTCGTGGGGGCCCGGTTGCCGGTGGGGCGGGGGCGGTCTTCCCGTCCGGTTGCGGGGATTCGCTGTCCGGCGTGGCTGCGTGGGGGCAGTGGCCCCTGGTTCCCTGGGCACCACACCTACTGTTTGTGGGATGGGCTCTCGGGGAGGCTGGGGCCGTACTCTGGCTCCCGCACACACTGGGAGTCAAATGTATTGTACATGCAAATTCACATATACTCACACACATACATACAGACATACATAGGTACCTACGCTCCCACATACATATACAAATAAATACAGTACATATTTACACACTCAAAGTTCGTACATCCACACGCACATTCATTATACAAACATACTGTATACACATACTGTACATATACATTCACTGTAAAAACATACATATACACATACTGTACATATACACTCACTGTACAAACACACACATACACATACTACACATATACATTCACTGTACAAACACACACATACATATACTGTACATATACATTCACTGTACAAACACACATATACACATACTGTGCATATACATTCACTGTTCAAACACACATACTGTATACACATACTGTACATATACATTCGCTGTACACACATATACTCATACTGTACATATACATTCACTGTACAAGCACACATATACACATACTGTACATATACAAGTACATATGCACACATACACTCATGCACATAATCACGTTTCATCAAACATATATTAATGTTGTTGCCCTAGGGTAAACTGGGTATAACACATGGCACACTGACAAAGCTTAACCTATTGTTACTATAACAATCTACAAGGTTAATGTAGGTTGCTTCTCTTTCTTCCCCTCCATTTTTCTGCATTCTTTCGTATCTCAAGTTATCATTACGTATATGTATTGTTGCATTTGAACAATTGTATTGTTGATAATAAAGGTAAAGTATTGGTATTGTTTATTATTAATAGCACTATTTATATTGGTATTCATATTGCTCCATTTTTAGTGTAATAATAATCATTGTCATTTCTGTATTATTTTTTTATTTTCGCTAACTGCTTATTTGCTATTACTTTTACCATCATATTCGTACATGTCGTATTTGCTGATGTTGCTCTGTTGTTGTTGTGTTTGCTGTTGTTGTTTTTGTCTCTCTGTCTAATCCCCCTCTTGTCACCACAATTCCCCCCTCTGTCTTCCTTTTTCTCTCTTTCTATCCCCTCCTGCTCCGGCCCGGCTGCACCAAATGATAATATAAATACATTTAATAAAGTCAAAATACAAGTAAGGCAACAAGAGAAGTATCCTACACTTCTCTTTTGTAAAGTAAATCTGAACAGCCGATATGGGCATCTACATCTGCTATATGATTTGCCCGAGAAGCTGGGCAGGACATTATTAAAAAAAACAAAAAAAAAAACAATTAGTGCACCAACCCAAAAAACCTCCATCCCCCATTTACACTCATTCACACTCATTCACACAAAAGGGTTGTTTCTTTCTGTTATTAATATTCTGGTTCCTACATTATATATCAATGTTTATAAATGTTTATCAATATATATCAATACAGTCTGCAAGGGATACAGTCCGTAAGCACACATGATTGTGTGTGCTGCTGGTCCACTAATAGTACTAACCTTTAACAGTTAATTTTACTCATTTTCATGAATTACTATTTTCTATGTAACTGTTTTTATATTGTTTTACTTTCTTTTTTATTCAAGAAAATGTTTTTATTTATTTATCTTATTTTATTTATTTTAAAAAGGACCTTATCTTCACCATACCTGGTTGTCCAAATTAGGCATAATAATGTGTTAATTTCACGACTGTATATATCGGTATCGGTTGATATCGGTATCGGTAATTAAAGAGTTGGACAATATCGGAATATCGGATATCGGCAAGAAGCCATTATCGGACATGCCTAATTTTTTCACATCTTTATTTAAACAAATTACATATAGTTTCAATAAGAGTACAGATAAATACTGGTATCGATAAATAATATTAATAATGATATCAGTATCGATAAAATCCTACACAACCAATTTGCAAAAAATAATGTTGAGTGTTTGGGGTATGCTTATTCATGTTTGTTGTATATTGTATGTATTCTTATAGTAAGGCACAAAGTATATTATTCTTACGTTTGAATACGAAAGTTAGTATCTTGATTTCCAAAGACTGCATTAAGTGTACAACAGTTAGTATTCCCATGGAAAGTTTCCGGAAAATCTTTTCCTTATCGAGTTTCAAGGTTATCTTCCCTATAGGGAATATGTTGTACAGGTCAGTTGTTCAAAATACTAATACAGACTCTACTGCAAACAAATAGAAAATATTGTGGAAATTGAATACGATTGGACTGATATGGCATTTTTAAGTTTGGCTTATCATAAGATATATGGATTTTTTTATTATGACTTACATTTGTGGAACTGAATGAATATCTATGTGTTATACAAACATCTAAGTTGATATAACCATATATGCATAAACTGTAGACAGAAAGTTTCACACAAACAAATCATTAGGTCAGTGCCGATGAAAATACTGTATAACTCTCAACCATATTTGAACCAATGTCACGTTCCCTCTGCATCAAATTCATCCAAGTCACAGGCAATTTGTTTCTATCTGTCTTCATCTTTTTTTTTTTTGCACTAGCTGCCTTTTCCACCTCCTCTTCCTCCGTGTCTGGCACCAGAGTGGTGGCACATTATCAGCTAACACTTCCACTGCCATAGGACAGCATGTGTTTTACAAAATGATGCCTTGTCCACATTTCTGGTGGAGATGATCTGATGTTAGAAGATACTTGATATTGACTTGTACTTGATCTATTAACTTTAATCTCACGATCAATGTATGTAATAGAAGATGTTTATTTTTTATACTTCTATGTCTATGTTTTCAGGCTATAAATCTGCTAACCTTGGATATAAAGTGTAGAATCGGTTGGAATTTGTAATAACGAATTAATGTGCAAAACAAAAATAGCATGGCTGGGGTTGCAGTAACTAGAACATTTTTAGAACTAATCACAATCATTTGAATTCATTCAATAACAACATTATTTTGTCCTGAGATTACTGTTAAAATTGTTCAAAGAATGTTTTTTTTCTCTCTGATTTTGGCTCGGTTCATTGCAGGATAGCCTGAAGCTCTTGCTTGTCCAAAAAACATGCAAGTTCGGTTATTTGGAGACTTAACATTTTCCTGTAGGTGAATTTACATGTGAAAGTCAGCGTTGTGACCAAGTGGTAATCTGTCCAGGGTATAATTCGCCTCTCGCCCAATGTCAGCTGGTATCGCCGGCAGCCTGCTGCAACCCAGTACAGGGTTTGCATTATAGTAAGCAAATGTGCTACAAAAGAATGCTCATTACCTCAAGCAATTGGCTTAATTAGCCTGCATGACGACAGCACACAGCAAGGACAAATGGTAAATGGACTTCATTTATAGAGTGCCTTTCTACATTCAGGGAACCCAATGAGCTTTTACAATGTCATCTCATTCACACAATGATGGTGTATGGTGTCGTGGAAGAAAAGTAAATGGCTCATTTTCTCACTGATGATGTGACATCTGGAGTCAGTGGTGGCTTGAGTATTTTACTTAAGAGCTTCAATATGCAACCAGGGTATATATATATATATATATATATATATATATATATATATATATATATATATATATATATATATATATATATATATATATATATATATATATATATATATATATATATATATATATATATATATATATATATATATATATATATATATATATATATTAGGGCTGTGAATCTTTGGGTGTCCCACGATTCGATTCAATATCGATTCTTGGGGTCACGATTCGATTCAAAATCAATTTTTTTTTTTCAATTCAAAACGATTCTCGATTCAAAAACGAGTTTTTTCCAGATTCAAAACTATTCTCTATTCATTCAATACATAGGATTTCAGCAGGATCTACCCCAGTCTGCTGACATGCAAGCAGAGTAGTAGATTTTTGTAAAAAGCTTTTATAATTGTAAAGGACAATGTTTTATCAACTGATTGCAATAATGTAAATTTGTTTTAACTATTAAATGAACCAAAAATATGACTTATTTTATCTTTGTGAAAATATTGGACACAGTGTGTTGTCAAGCTTATGAGATGTGATGCAAGTGTAAGCCACTGTGACACTATTGTTCTTTTTTTTCATTTTTATAACTGTCTAATGATAATGTCAATGAGGAATTTTTAATAACTGCTATGTTGAAATTGTTACTAATAGTGATACTGTTGTTGATAATTTTTGTTTCACTACTTTTGGTTTGTTCTCTGTCGTGTTTGTGTCTCCTCAATTGCTCTGTTTATTGCAGTTCTGAGTGTTGCTGGGTCGGGTTTGGTTTTGGAATTGGATTGCATTGTTATGGTATTGCTGTGTATTGTTTTGTTGGATTGATTCATTTAAATTTTTTTATTTTATTTTATTTATATAAATAAATAAATTAAAAAATCTATTTTTTAAAAATGAGAATCGATTCTGAATCGCACAACGTGAGAATCGCGATTTGAATTGGAATCTATTTTTTCCCACACCCCTAATATGTATATATATATATATACATATATATATATATATATATATATATATATATATATATATATATATATATATATATATATATATATATATATATATATATAAATAAATAAATA